>NC_080385.1:50881117-51181117 GCF_014773155.1 Arachis stenosperma | reverse complement strand
GCATATCTCTTGGATTCCTTAATCAGAATCTTCGTGGTATAAGCTAGAATTGATGGCGGCATTCATGAGAATCCAGAAAGTCTAAACCTTGTCTATGGTATTCCGAGTAGGATTCTGGGATTGAATGACTGTGACGAGCTTCAAACTCCTGAAGGCTGGGCGTTAGTGACAGACGCAAAAGAATCAAGGGATTCTATTCCAACCTGATTGAGAACCGACAGATGATTAGCCGTGCTGTGACAGAGCATTTGGACCTTTTTCACTGAGAGGATGGGATGTAGCCATTGACAACGGTGATGCCCTACATACAGCTTGCCATGGAAAGGAGTAAGAAGGATTGGATGAAGCAGTAGGAAAGCAGAGATTCAGGAGGAGCACGGCATCTCCATACACCTATCTGAAATTCCTACTATGAAAATGCATGAGTAACTTTATCTTTATTTTATGTTTATTTACTATTATTTGATTTTCCAAATTCCATAATTTATTTAAATCTGCCTGACTGAGATTTACAAGATGACCATAGCTTGCTTCATACCAACAATCTCTGTGGAATCGACCCTTACTCACGTAAGGTTTATTACTTGGACAACCCAGTACACTTGCTGGTTAGTTGAACGGAGTTGTGTCCACACATAGCAAAGAGCCATTATCATGAAATAAATTCCATACAAAAACAAAGAGTACAACATTGATGATCACAATTTTGTCCACCAAGTTTTTGGCGCCGTTGCCGGGGGTTGTTCGAGTATGGACAACTGACGGTTCATCTTGTTGCTCAGATTAGGTAATTTTCTTTTTATTTTCTTTTCAAAATTTTTTTTCAAAATTTTTCTTTTCTTTTTCGTTTTTCTAATAGTGTTTTTCGAAAAAATAATAAAAATACAAAAAATTCATAAAATCATAAAAACCAAAAATATTTTGTGTTTCTTGTTTGAGTCTTGAGTCAATCTTTAAGTTTGGTGTCAATTGCAAGTATTAAAAATTTTTTCTTGCATTTTTCGAAAATTCATGCATTCATAGTGTTCTTCATGATCTTCAAGTTGTTCTTGGTAAGTCTTCTTGTTTGATCTTGATGAATTTTTGTTTTGTGTCTTTTATTATTTTTTATATGCATTTTTGCATTCATAGTGTCCAAGCATTAAAGATTTCTAAGTTTGGTGTCTTGCATGTTTTCTTTGCATCAAAAATTTTTCAAAAATATGTTCTTGATGTTCATCATGATCTTCAAAGTGTTCTTGGTGTTCATCTTGACAGTCATAGTGTTCTTGCATGCATCATTGGTTTTGATAAAAAAAAAATTTCATGTTTTGGGTCATATTTGTGTTTTTCTCTCTCATAATTAAAAATTCAAAAATAAAAAATATCTTTTCCTTATTTATCTAAAAAATTCAAAATTTTGGGTTGACTTGGTCAAAAAAATTTTAAAATAAGTTGATTTCTTGTAAGTCAAGTCAAATTTTCAATTTTAAAAATCTTATCTTTTTCAAAAATCATATCTTTTTCATTTTTTTATTTTTTCAAAAATTTTGAAAAATATTTTTCAAAATCTCTTTTTCTTAACTTTATTTCATAATTTTCGAAAATTAGCTAACAACTAATGTGATTGATTCAAAAAAATTTGAAGCTTGCTACTTTCTTGTTAAGAAAGGTTCAATCTTTAAATTCTAGAACCATATCTTTTAGTTTCTTGTTAGTTAAGTAATCAATTTTAATTTTAAAAATTAATTCCTTTTCAATCCTATCTTTTTATCATATCTTCTTATCTTATCTTTTTATCATATCTTTTTCAAAAATTTGATTTAAAAATATCTTATCTAACTTCTTATCTTCTTATCTTTTCAAATTTGATTTTAATATCTTTTTCAACTAACTATTTGACTTTTTGTTTGTTTCCTATCTTTTTCAAAACCACCTAACTACTTTTTCCTCTTTAATTTTCGAAAATATCTCATCCCTTTTTCAAAAATTCTTTTTAATTAATTAATTGTTTTAATTTAATTCTATCTTATCTTTTTTAAAAAATTCTTTTTAATTAATTAATTGTTTTAATTTTAATTCTATCTTATCTTTTATTTTCAAAAATCATTTAACTTCTTTTCAAATTTATTTTCGAAATTTCTTCCCTCTCCCCTTCTTCCATTTATTTATTTATCTACTAACACTTCTCTTCACCTCTCTTCATCTCAAATCACTGCCCCTACCTATTCATTCGTCTTCACTCTCATTCCCTTTCTTCTTCTACTAACATAAAGGAATCTCTATACTGTGACATAGAGGATTCCTCTTTCTTTTCTTATTCTCTTCTTCCCTATATGAGCAGGAACAAGGAAAAAAGGCATTCTTGTTGAAACTGATCCAGAACCTGAAAGGACTCTGAAGAGGAAACTAAGAGAAGCTAAATTACAACAATCCAGAGGCAACCTTTCTGAAATTTTCGAACAAGAGAAGGAGATGGCAGCCGAACCTAACAACAATAATGCAAGGAGGATGCTTGGTGATTTCACTAAACTAACTTCCAAATTTGATGGAAGAAGCATCTCCATTCCGGCCATTGGAGTAAACAATTTTGAGCTGAAACCTCAATTAGTTGCTTTAATGCAACAGAACTGCAAGTTTCATGGACTTCCATTTGAAGATCCTTACCAGTTTTTAACTGAGTTCTTGTAGATTTGTGAGACTGTTAAGACGAATGGAGTAGATCCTGAAGTCTACAGACTCATGCTTTTCCCTTTTGCTGTAAGAGACAGAGCTAGAACATGGTTGGATTCACAACCTAAAGATAGCCTGGACTCCTGGGATAAGCTGGTCACGGCCTTCTTGGATAAATTCTTTCCTCCTCAAAAGCTGAGCAAGCTTAGAGTGGATGTCCAGACCTTCAAGCAAAAAGATGGTGAATCCCTCTATGAAGCTTGGGAAAGATACAAGCAGATGACTAAAAAGTATCCTTCTGACATGTTTTCAGAATGGACCATATTAGATATATTTTATTATGGTCTATCTGAGTTTTCTAAGATGTCATTGGACCATTCCGCAGGTGGATCCATTCACCTAAAGAAAACGCCTGAAGAGGCTCAAGAACTTATTGACATTGTTGCAAATAACCAATTCATGTACACTTCTGAGAGGAATTCCGTGAATAGTGGGACGCCTCAGAGGAAGGGAGTTCTTGAAATTGATACTCTAAATGCCATATTGGCTCAGAACAAAGTGTTGACTCAGCAAGTCAACATGATCTCTCAAAGTCTGAATGGATGGCAAAATGCATCCAACAGTACTAAAGAGGCAGCTTCTGAAGAAGCTTATGATCCTGAGAACCCTGCAATGGCAGAGGTTAATTACATGGGTGAACCTTATGGAAATACCTATAACTCATCATGGAGAAATCATCCAAATTTCTCATGGAAGGATCAACAAAAGCCTCAACAAGGCTTTAATAATGGTGGAAGAAATAGGCTCAGTAATAACAAGCCTTTTCCATCATCTTTTCAGCAACAGACAGAAAATTCTGAACAGAGCCCCTCTAATTTAGCAAACTTAGTCTCTGATCTGTCAAAAGCCACTTTAAGTTTCATGAGTGAAACAAGATCCTCCATTAGAAATCTGGAGGCACAAGTGGGCTAGCTGAGTAAGAAAGTCATTGAAACTCCTCCCAGTATTCTTCCAAGCAATACAGAAGAGAATCCAAAAGGAGAGTGCAAGGCCATTGATGTGATCAATATGGCCGAATGCACAAGGGAGGAGAAGGACAAAAATCCTAGTGAGGAAGACCTCCTGGGACGTCTTTCAAACAAGAAGGAGTTCCCCATTGAGGACCTAAAGGAATCTGAGGCTCATATAGAGACTATAGAGATTCCACTAAATCTCTTTCTGCCATTCATAAGCTCTGAAGACTATTCTTCCTCAAAAGAGGATGAAGATGTAACTGGAGAGCAAGTTGCTCAATATCTAGGAGCTATCATGAAGCTGAATGCCAAGTTGTTTGGTAATGAGACTTGGGCCCTTGCTCATTAGTAAACTAGATACATGGATTCAGAAAACTTTACCTCAAAAGAGACAAGATCCTAGTAAATTGTTAATATCCTGTACCATAGGCACCATGACCTTTAACAAGGCTCTATGTGACCTGGGGTCAGGCATAAACCTTATGCCACTCTCTGTAATGGAGAAACTGGGGATCATTGAGGTACAGCCTGCCTTATTCTCACTGAAATTGACAGACAAGTTAGTAAGACAAGCTTATGGATTAGTAGAGGACGTGTTAGTAAAGGGTTAAGGCCTTTACATCCCTGCTGATTTCATAATCTTAGACACTAAAAAGGAAGAAGATGAATGCATCATCTTTGGAAGACCCTTCCTAGCCACAGCAGAAGCTGTGATTGATGTTAGCAGAGGAGAATTAGTCCTTCAATTGAATGGGGACTACCTTGTGTTTAAAGCTCAAGGACCTTCCTCTGCAACCATGGAGAGGAAGCATGAAAAGCTTCACTCAGTACAGAGCCAAAAAGAGCCCCCACAATTAAACTCTAAGTTTGGTGTTGGGAGGCCACAACCAAACTTTAAGTTTGGTGTTGAGAAGCCCCCTCATTCAAACTCTAAGTTTGGTATTGGGAGGCCCTCATCATGCTCTGAATACCTGTGAGGCTCCATGAGAGCCCACTGTCAAGCTAATGACATTAAAGAAGCGCTTGTTGGGAGGCAACCCAATTTTTATATATCTAATTTTAATTTTATTGTTATTTTGTATTTTATTAGGTTAATGATCATGTGGAGTCACGAAAAAATTATTAAAATTAAAAACAGAATCATAAACAGCAGAAAAAAATCACACCGTGGAGGAAAGAACTTATTGGCGTTTAACGCCAGTAAGGTGCATCTGGCTGGCGTTCAACGCCAGAACAGAGCATGTTTCTGGCGCTGAACACCAGAAACAAGCAACATCCTGGCGTTTGAACGCCAGGAATGTGCCTTGAGGAAAGCTGGCGCTGAACGCCAGTAACAAGCATGGAACTGGCGTTCAACACCAGAAACATGCTACACATGGGGGTTGAACGCCCAGAGTGTGCATCACTTCGGCGTTTAAACGCCAGAATGGTGTGCAAAGGCATTTTACATGCCTAATTGGTGCAGGGATGTAAATCCTTGACACCTCAGGATCTGTAGACCCCACAGGATCCCCACCTAACATATTCTCCCCTCTTCTCAACATTCATTCTCTCTTTCCAATAAATACACTTCCCATCAGCTTCAATCTCTATTCCCAATTACCCCCTTCACCATTCACATCCATCCACTCTTCCCCATAAACCCCACCCACCTTCAAAATTCAAAACTCCTTCCCACCCAAACCCACCCTAAATAACCGAAACTACACCCACTCCCCTCCCTATATATACCCTTCCATTCTACTTCATTTTTACACACTACAAACCCCCTCTTCTACACCTTGGCCGAAACACCTTCCCTCACTCTCCTCCATATTTTCTTCTTCTTCTTCTTTTCTTCTTTCTTCTCTTGCTCGAGGGCGAGCAATATTTTAAGTTTAGTGTGGTCAAAGCATAATCTTTTTATTTTTCCATTACCATCAATGGCACCTAAGGCCGGAGAATCCTCTAGAAAAGAAAAAGGGAAGACAAAAGCTTCCACCTCCGAGTCATGGGAGATGGAAAGATTCATCTCCAAAAGCCATCAAGACCACTTCTATGATGTTGTGGCAAAGAAGAAGGTGATCCCTGAGGTCCCTTTCAAACTCAAGAAAAATGAGTATCCGGAGATCCGACATGAAATCCGAAGAAGAGGTTGGGAAGTCCTAACCAGCCCCATGCAACAAGTCAGAATTTTAATGGTTCAAGAGTTTTATGCCAATGCATGGATCACTAGGAACCATGATCAAAGTGTGAATCCGAGTCCAAAGAATTATCTCACAATAGTTCGGGGGAAATACTTAGATTTTAGTCCGGAAAATGTGAGGTTAGCATTCCACTTGCCCATGATGCAAGGAGATGAACGCCCCTACACTAGAAGGGTCAACTTTAATCAAAGGTTGGACCAAGTCCTTATGGACATATGTGTGGAAGGAGCTCAATGGAAAAGAGACTCCAAAGGCAAGCCGGTTCAACTAAAAAGACTGGACCTCAAGCCTGTGGCTAGAGGATGGTTAGAGTTCATTCAACGCTCCATCATCTCCACTAGCAACCGATCTGAAGTTACTGTGGATCGGGCCATCATGATTCATAGCATCATGATTGGAGAGGAAGTAGAAGTTCATGAAGTCATCTCCCATGAATTCTACAAAATAGCCGAAAAGCCCTCCACCATGGCAAGGCTAGCTTTTCCTCATCTTATTTGCCATCTATGTTACTCAGCTGGAGTTATCATAGAAGGAGACATCCTCATTGAAGAGGATAAGCCCATCACCAAGAAGAGGATGGAGCAAGCAAGAGAGACCCTCCACGGATCTCAAGAGATGCATGAGGAAGCTCATCATCAAGAAATCCCTGAGATGCCTCAAGGAATGCACTTTCCTCCCAACAACTATTGGAAACAACTCAACACTTCCCTAGAAGATTTGAGCTACAATGTGAAACAATTAAGGGTGGAACATCATGAGCACTCCATCATTCTCCATGAAATAAGAGAAGATCAAAGAGCAATGAGGGAGGAGCAACAAAGGCAAGGAAGGGACATAGAAGAGCTTAAGGACATTTTTGGTCCTTCAAGAAGAAGACGCCACTAAGGTGGATTCATTCCTTGTTCTCACTTTTCTGCTGTTTGGTTTTTATATTATATGTTTATCTATGTTTTGTGTCTCTACTTCATGATCATTAGTGTTTAGTAACTATGTCTTAAAGTTATGAATAATTCTATTAATCCTTCACCTCTCTTAAATGAAAAATGTTTTTAATTCAAAAGAACAAGAAGTACATGAATTTCGAATTTATCCTTGAATTTAGTTTAATTATATTGATGTGGTGACAATACTTTTTGTTTTCTGAATGAATGCTTGAACAGTGCATAATTTTGATCTTGTTGTTCATGAATGTTAAAATTGTTGGCTCTTGAAAGAATGATGAACAAAGAGAAATGTTATTGAGAATCTGAAAAATCATGAAATTGATTCTTGAAGCAAGAAAAAGCAGTGAATAGCAAAAGCTTCCAAAAAAAAATAGAAAGAAAAAGAAAAAGCAAGCAGAAAAAGCCAATAGCCCTTAAAACCAAAAGGCAAGGGTAAAAAGGATCCAAGGCTTTGAGCATCAATGGATAGGAGGGCCTAAGGAAATAAAATCCAGGCCTAAGCGGCTAAACCAAGCTGTCCCTAACCATGTGCTTGTGTCATGAAGGCTCAAGTGAAAAGCTTAAGACCGAGTGGTTAAAGTTGTGATCCAAAGCAAAAGAGTGTGCTTAAGAGCTCTGGACACCTCTAACTGGGGACTTTAGCAAAGCTGAGTCACAATCTGAAAAGGTTCACCCAGTCATGTGTCTGTGGCATTTATGTATCCGGTGGTAATACTGGAAAACAAAGTGCTTAGGGCCACGACCAAGACTCATAAAAGTAGCTGTGTTCAATAATCAACATACTTAACTAGGAGAATCAATAACACTATCCGAAATTCTAAATTCCTAGAGAAGCCAATCATTCTAAACTTCAAAGGAAAAAGTGAGATGCCAAAACTGTTCAGAAGCAAAAAGCTACAAGTCCCGCTCGTCTAATTAAAATGAATATTCATTGATATTTTGAGATTTATAGTATATTCTCTTCTTTTTATCCTATTTGATTTTCAGTTGCTTGGGGACAAGCAACAATTTAAGTTTGGCGTGTTGATAAGCGGATAATTTATACGCTTTTTGGCATTATTTTTAGGTAGGTTTTAGTAAGTTCAAGCTACTTTTAGGGATGTTTTCATTAGTTTTTATGTTAAATTCACATTTCTGGACTTTACTATGAGTTTGTGTGTTTTTCTGTGATTTCAGGTAATTTCTGGCTGAAATTGAGGGACTTGAGCAAAACTCTAATAGGAGGCTGACAAAGGACTGCTGATGCTGTTGGAATCTGACCTCTCTGCACTCGAAATGAATTTTTTGGAGCTACAGAACTCCAAATGGCGCGCTCTTAATGGCGTTGGAAAGTAGACATCCAGAGCTTTCTAGAAATATATAATAGTCCATACTTTATTTGGGAATTGACGACGTAAACTGGCGCTCAACGCCAATTCCATGTTGCTGTCTGGAGTAAAACGCCAGAAACACGTCACGACCCGGAGTTGAACGCCCAAAACACGTTACAACTTGGCGTTCAACTCCAAAAGAAGCCTCAGCTCGTGGATAGATCAATCTCAGCCCAAACACACACCAAGTGGGCCCCGAAAGTGGATTTATGCATCAATTACTTACTCTTGTAAACCCTAGTAGCTAGTCTAGTATAAATAGGATAATTTACTATTGTATTAGACATCTTTTGGTCTCAGTTTTATTTTATTATTCATATGAGGAGACTATTGATCATGTTTTTTGGGGGGGGGGGGGCTGGCCATTCGGCCATGCCTGAACCTTTCACTTATGTGTTTTCAACGGTGGAGTTTCTACACACCGTAGATTAAGGGTGTGGAGCTCTGCTGTACCTCAAGTTTCAATGCAATTACTATTATTTTCTATGCAATTCAATTTATTCCTATTCTAAGATATTCGTTGCACTTCAACTTGATGAATTTGATGATCTGTGACACTCATCATCATTCTCACCTATGAACGCGCGTGATTGACAACCAATTCCGTTCTACCTTAGACCGGGCGCATATCTCTTGGATTCCTTAATCAGAATCTTCGTGGTATAAGCTAGAATTAATGGCGGCATTCATGAGAATCCAGAAAGTCTAAACCTTGTCTATGGTATTCCGAGTAGGATTCTGGGATTGAATGACTGTGATGAGCTTCAAACTTCTGAAGGCTGGGCGTTAGTGACAGACGCAAAAGAATCAAGGGATTCTATTCCAACCTGATTGAGAACCGACATATGATTAGCCGTGCTGTGACAGAGCATTTGGACCTTTTTCACTGAGAGAATGGGATGTAGCCATTGACAACGGTGATGCCCTACATACAGCTTGCCATGGAAAGGAGTAAGAAGGATTGGATGAAGCAGTAGGAAAGCAGAGATTCAGGAGGAGCACAGCATCTCCATACACCTATCTGAAATTTCCACTATGAAAATGCATGAGTAACTTTATCTTTATTTTATGTTTATTTACTATTATTTGATTTTCCAAATTCCATAATTTATTTAAATCTGCCTGACTGAGATTTACAAGATGACCATAGCTTGCTTCATACCAACAATCTCTGTGGAATCGACCCTTACTCACGTAAGGTTTATTACTTGGACGACCCAGTACACTTGCTGGTTAGTTGAACGGAGTTGTGTCCACACATAGTAAAGAGCCATTATCATGAAATAAATTCCATACAAAAACAAAGAGTACAATATTGATGATCACAATTTCGTCCACCATTTGACTATGCCAAGTTGGTGCTAAATGCGGACCTGGGCATTTAGCGCCAGCAAGTCAGAAACGTGTGGAAGCTCTTTTGCCCATTGGGGCGCTAAATGCCAAGCCCAGCGTTTAACGCCAGTAAGTCAGAATTGAGGAAAAAGATTAAGCCCTTCGGGGAATCTTCTCTCTTACGGACTTTATTCTACAGTTCACATTTTCAGAACCTTAGTTTTCTCTACTTTTCCTTACCTTCTTTCTTTTTTACCACATCCTTCCTTTTGCCCTTCCTCTTCTTTATCTTTCTTTTTTTCTCTTTCTCTTTGCTCGGGGAAGAGCAGCAGCTCTAAGTTTAGTGTTAGGGTGCTCCACTTTTCTATTTCTATCATTATCCATATGGCAGTAAAAACTAGAGAATCCTCTTCAAGGATGAAAAAGGAGAAGGCTCCCGCAACCGGTCCATTTGACATTAACCAGTTCAGCTCCAAGACTCATGAGGATCACTATAATGAGGTTGTGAGCAAAAAGAAGGTGATCCCAGAGGTCCGATTTGACTTGCAGCCAGTTGAATATCCGGAGATCCGGGAACAGATTCTTAAGAGGGGTTGGAAAGTTCTGTGTAGCCTTACGACTGATGTAGGTGTTCTGATGGTCAGGGAGTTTTACGCCAATACTTGGGTGACTTACAAGCATGTCAAGAGCGTAAACCCCATCCTGAAGAACTGGCACACTATGGTCTGAGGGAGGATCTTAGGATTCAGCCCAGAGAGAATGAGGGATATACTTCAGTTACCACCGTTCAGAGATGACCCTCACTCTTACACTCACAAGGTCAACAGTGATAAGAGGTTGGACCAAATCCTCACTATTTAAGTCCCTAACATTTTAAAATCGTCTCAATTTTGTCCCGCCATTAATTTTATTAATGGATCCCTATCGGCAGGACAACATTGAGCCAATTTTGAAATGTTAGGGACTTAAATAGGATGATTGAAATGTTAGGAGCTTTCTTTGAAGCTTCAGTTATTGTGATTTCGTATGGAGGTAGGGTTTGGTAATTTTACATCGATTAAATGTGTATGTGATAAGTGAATGTTGGTTTGATTGATTATTGTTTGAGTTTGATTAAGCTTATGTTGAATTTTTTGTTGAATTATTGTTGTTTGCTTAAAATTTTAGTTCGTCCATGGAAGAACAGCCAATAGGAGTGTTTTGATGATTTTGGGATTGTTGTGATGTTGTATATTGAAAAAAATTTATGAGGTTTGAAGGCCATGAGATTAATTTAGAAGCTGTGGAAAAAATTGATAATCGTAAAGCTCAAAAACAAACTTAAAACTAAAGCAAAAAACTTGAAGAATTTTGGGAATGAAGTTTGGTCTTTTGGTAAAGCTATAATCATAGAAATAAAAATTTATTTTTGAGACTGAAATATTAATTTAATAAAAATTGAAGTTAATTTTATAATTATATAAGTTTCGGACTACTTTGAATAACAATTAAGAAGTTCAAGAGTAAAATGGGTATTTTATAAAAAGTGCAAGATTATTTTGGTAATTATATTATATGTAAGGATATTTTAGCAAGTTATAAACTATGTTGGGATAAAAATATAAAAATTTCATAAAAGCTTAATAATAAAGCTTAAGTTAATAAGTTTTGAGTAATAAGATTATTTAAAGTTCAAGTTAATAAGTTTTGGGTAATAAAAAAATAATACTCTTACTCCGGATCCGGAGTCCGGTATTAAGATTATTATCTATGTATTTTTGAAATATTATATATTAGAGTTTGTATTATAACAGAATAGAAGAGTTAAATAATAACTTATTTAAAAGTTGTAGAAATTAAAAACGAACCTAAGTTGAGAATCTGATCTTATGATTCACTCTTCATCAAATATCTAGGAAAAGATGAGGGAAGAGTGTGAAGACGATTTTTCGTATTAAAATAAGAAAAAAAATAAAAGAATGATAAATAGAAAAGAAAAGAAAAAGAGAGAAAAAGATTAAAGGGATATCTATCACATGAAAGCACATCTCTACTACAAGAGTAAAGAGTAAAGACTAAAAGATTCTAACGAACTTCTCTCACAGGAGAACAAAGCACAGAACAGAAAAGAATGTATTAATTAAAGAAATTTTTACCACAGGAGAGTAGAGGACAGAGATAAAAAGACTTTAAAAAACTGTTTGCCACATGAGAGCAGATATAATCTTGTGTGGGTTTGAGGGCCAAATGTATCGTGAAGACGCCGACACATTATGAACTGTTTTCCAGATATAAACATATTACAATACATTTAAAAGTCACATTGTATGCGACCTGGTCGTAAGACTTATATGCATATTGTATGCATCTGCAAAGCCATATCCGGAACTTGTGCCCAGGTAATGTCGGGAGCGGGTAGGTAACCGTCACATGAGCTCATGGCCTGCTTAGAAGAGACATGCATCATACTTGTTTGCGCATATTTTTTTGTGATTGTGTGTGTGTGTTTCTTGACTTGTAATTTCTCTGCATTCTGTGATTTGTTATGACTGTACATGTGTGTTTTCTGATTTATTTCTCCCGGTATCTTTAGTTTGTTAACAGTTGTTTGTATTCTGGAGTTTGTTGCTGTTGGCTAAGTATAATAAAGAATAAAATGAACTTAACTTCTAACCCCGACCTTACTAAGGACTCCCCAATTCTTACCCCCTTCTTTCCAACCCTTTTAGCTACAAGTGTGAAGACTTATCGTGAAGCTATGGAAGCATAGAAAGAGTTTACTGCGAGTTGAGTTACTATTAGAATTTATTTCTTTCCCCTCGTCTTGTTAGTTGAAGTTTTATTCAGAGGGGTAGTTTTTTTTAATTGGTTGTATGCATTACTATAATATATTATTAATGGTAAGTATGTGAATATGTGTTATTTGTTCTTAATAAAAAGTTTTAACTTTTTAGTAAAACTGTCGACAGATTGACGCGTAAAGGCTCATTATTAAATAGATAATAAAGAAATTAGGATAGTAACACATTACTTTTGGTACGATCATGATGTGTTAGAAGTTGGATCGTTACAAGTTACTAATATAAATGACATTAGTAACATAATGATTATAAGAATAGAAGATATATGATGAAGCATTAGCAACGCTAAGTTCATCGAAAAATACCAATATTTATTAAACAAATTCTTATTTTAATTAAAACAGATAATAATAATAATAATAATAATAATAATAATAATAATAATAATAATAATAATAATAATAATAATAATAATAATAATAATTTTATTTTTTTTCAAAATATCTCATAAAAATTTTATAAAAATCCTAATGAATTTAAACTCTAGTTATTATAAAATCAATTATGAAAAATATCTTATTATAGCAAAATTATATAATAATTTTAGTTGATCCAAATTAAAATAATAATAATAATAATACAAAAATTAATTTAATTTTATCTATTAAAATATTTTTAATAAATATTTCAAACTAATAGAATAAATCTTAATTAATTTAAACTTCAATAATCATAATGAATGTAATTACTTTTTTAATAAAATACTTTTTAAAAATATAAAATTTAAATTTAATAAGATACACTATAATTTATTCATATTTAAATTTAAAAAAGAAAAAGTATAAGTAACCAACAACATTTTTGAACAATGTGTGAACAATGTGAATTAATAAGGTTAAAAGAGTAAATTTAAATTAGTAGTATTATATTAGAGTGAAGTGTATCTTTATTTGATTAGTAGTTATTCATGTTGTTCAAAATAATCATTGTTCTCCTAGCATTCTCCTTTTTTTTATTGGTTTAAAATATCGGTCAACTCATTTTTCTAATGTTTGCTTGTTATTTTCTTGCTCGTTTAAAATATTGGTCAATTCATTTTCTAATGTTGGCTTGTGGCTTGTGACGAATAAGCTTGAATTCCCCTCCTCGCTTATTTGATATCTCTATTTATAGTTAGACAAATTCTATTATAATTTGTATCTCATATGGTTTTTAGGATTTTCTAATCTAAATTCTTAAGTCGTTTTCTATGATTACAAAGATAAAACTTTAGTATTGAAAACTAGAAAGTTCAAGTTCTAATACATTTAAATAAATGTAAAGTTCATATATTAACTCGTTAGTTAAATCCATGTTTTAAATGTCATTATTCAGATCACATGAATAAGGAACTGTGCCTTGTTTTATATTCTTTGTGGAATCATAATGTCTTAATAAACATGGTACAAGCTAAGGTTAATATAAGGTGGTGTATGCATGTGAAAGATCAAGAAGGGATACAGTACCCTATGCAAAGATTTTAAATTGTTACATTGTTGTGATTTACCTGTGTTGTGAATGCTTTTCAACGTGGGGGGTCTAGCAAATGGTACACACAAAAAGTTTTATTTTATATATTCTATAGAGGATGGAGCACTTCAAAATGCTTTTTAATCATAAAAAAAATTTATAAATGACTTATTTTTATTATATTGTACAAATTAAAAAGTTCAGAAAACTTGTTGCTACTATTTATATTGGAGTAAGAAGAACTTCTAGGAGGAATGTAAGAACTTTTTTTTTTTTTGGGTAAAGATATTAAAACCAAAAAACCTTATATTTAGATAAAGAAAAAAGATAACATAAAATATCTGTTTTTTTAGATAAAATTTGATTGAAAAGTAAAGATAAACAAATATATATATATATATATATATATATTAATATTAATATTTTTCTATTTAAATATATAGATCAGATAGTTCTAGACCATCAAAAAATTAAAACTTACCAAGTACATAAGTTTAATTTTATTATATTTATTATGCATGGGATTGTTTTTTGTCGTGTGGGAAGTTAATACATTACCACATCTTCATCATTTTTTGTAATAATTTTAGTGCATGGTGCATCGTACTTTGCAATTTGCATAGATGCACCTAAGCACGTGCCCTAATTCTAAACTATACAAGTTCATGGAGTACTTTGTCATTAATCATTATTCTAACCCCAAACAAACTTGTCTCACAAAACATATAAATATAAATGATTATATATGTGTAATCCTATTTTTATACTAATTTTCTTTTGGTTTTAAAACATGGATAATTATAAGTCTCTTTTGTTGTATAAATACTTAAATTATTATAATTTTCTCTCAATTTTATTTAGGAAAATTGAAAAGCCAAAAATCGACTTTTAAAATTATTGAAGGTGCAATAAAATAGAAGAAGTGCTGAGACTCAGAGAGAATCCAGAGAAAAAATGGAATTGTTATAACTCAGTCAATGAATGATGAATCACACCTTTATAACTTTACACTCAATGCCTTATATAGGTGGTTGCCAACACTAACTGCACTAAAATATCTACAATTAACTGTGATAAGTTAATGCACTTAACTAAGTCTATTAAGCTTAGCTACTTTACAAGTAAGTGCAGAATAAGTCTCTGAACACTAATATCAGGTAATAAATATCTAACAATCTCAACTTGCCAGAGCTAATGGTTTAGTTAACAAGTCATCAACTTGCTCGATTGTTGAAATAGGCAAAAGATGAATGAGGCTCTCCATGAATTTTGTCCGAACAATATGGTAATCCACCTCAATGTGTTTCGTGCGCTCATGAAACACAGGATTTGAAGCGATATGAATTGCGGATTGATTGTAACAAAAAATTTTAATCGATTTGGTAATGGGTGCACCAAGATCATGCATGATGAAACTGAGTCAAATGGCCTCTCATAGTGACCTGCTTGTTACTTTTCTATGAAACAATTGCAGGGCCCAAGTAAAAAAATAAGCAGAGATGGATCTTCTGCTATCAGGAGATACGTGCTGCCCAATCTAAATAAAAAAACCACTGATGAGTTATTGGAAATGAGAAGTCCTTTGGCCATGTGAGTAACATGAAGATGTGTAGAAGTTTCCAACGACAAAACTAATATCAGGCCTAGTGTAGGAGAGGTATAATAGCTTCCCAACAAGTTTTTGAAATTCATTGCCATCAGGTAAAGGATCACCAGTGTCTCTGCTCAACTTGACTGAATAATCTATGGAGATAGAGCTAGGCCTGCAATCAGAGAAGCCAGCACTATCAAGCATGTCGAGCACATACTTGCGCGGGTAAATGGCAATTCCCATAAGTAATCTTGCAACTTAGCTTCCATCCCCAAGAAAAATTTGAAGTTGTCAATATCCTATTTTGAGATGTTCATCTAATATCCGTTTGATCAAGTTAATCTCTGAAAGATCATCTCCAGCCAAAACGAGATCATCAATATAGACAAAAACTTTGAGCTTGTTGTTCCATTACCTGCTAGATTGCTTCAGGCTATAGATAGACTTCACCAACCTACGCACTTACCGCGGTGCAACATTCAACCTTTGAGGAGCCTTCATATATACATTTTCTTCGAGATCTCCATGTAAAAATGTAGTATTAACACTAATAGTCTTTCAAATGGGATACCTCTTTGGTGATGTGATCGAGCATGCTTTATTGGTTGTAAAATTGAAACATTGATAGTCTTTCAAATGAGCTGGCAATTTCTTAGTCTGATGAGACCTCCTAAGTGTAATTAGTTCTGGTGCATGTTGTGTAAGTGTTGGATGGGTGTTTGTGGGTTTAAGATTGCCTAAAAGTTTGGATCGATTAGAGGGTTGGGTGGATGATAGGTTTAGTGAGCCAGAATTTGGTGTTAAAGATATTTTCTATCAGGAGTGCGAGGCAAAAGGTATTGAGGTTCAATGTGTGAAGTGGGATGAGTGATCTCTAGTGTTGCGGTATGAGATGAGTGCAAGTTATATGCAAAGGGATCATGCCTATGATCATTGATGCTGTTAGGTGAATTATGTGATATATGCATGTTTTGATTCCCAAAAAAAAAAAAGTGATCCTCATAAAATTGAACATTTCAAGACAAATAAATTTGTCTAGTTTTGATATATGAAGGTATGAAGCCTTTAACACCCTTCCTGAAGTCTAAAAATACTGATTTTCTAACTTTTGGAGCTAATTTTGATCTGTTGATAGTTAGCGTACTTGCACATGCCAAGCAGCTTGACCTTCAAATTTAAAATTTCAGGGAGCGTATTAAAGAGTATTGTATATGCGGATTTATTTTTGAGAAATTCTAATGAAAAATAATTAATAAGATGAATTATATGGAAAGTAACTAAATACCAAAATCACTTTAGAAGACTAAATTGAAAGAAAAAGGTCCTTTGTCACTGCTAGAATGTGTTGATGTTTCTTCTCAACAACACTATTTTGTTGGAGTCTCAACACAGTAATTTTAATGTATGATGCCATGTGAGGTATAAAATTCTATTAAGATAAATTTTGGACCATTTTCCATTATAATATTTTTAACTATCATGCCAAATTCCGTTTTGACAAAGGCAACAAAATTCTTTAGTAGTGCACCAGCTTCTGATTTATTTTTCGTGTAAAAAATCCATGTAAATCTAGATTTGTCATCCACCACAGTGAGAAAGTATTTGTGGTGCCACAGATGGGAAAACAAGTGATCCCTAGATGTCAATATGAACTACATTAAAAGAATTCTTTGAAATTAATATGTTGGTTACAAAAGACAATCAAAATAATTTACATGGTTCTAATTTGGAATTATAGGAGGTAACATCCGTATACAATTCACTCTAATTTAATGCTACTAATTTAAATTTACTCTTTTAATCTTATTAATTTACATTGTTCACACATTGTTAAAAAATATTGTTGGTTACCTATACTTTTCCTAAAAAAATGTCAACTCAACTTAACTCATTTGAATTAACAAGACAAATTGACTTATTTGACATTTAAAAAAAATTATTTTATAATTTTAGTAATCTTGTTTACTTGATACTCATACAAATAAAAAGTTATCATACATTTATATATTTTTATAGTAAATTATCCAAAATTTAAAAAACTAGTTAACAAGAAAGAGATTTTATATATTAAAAGAAATTTTATATACTTAAAAAGATAAAAAGAATATAACAAAAAAATGAGTCAGACAAGTTAACTTGTGCCCACTCACTCGAAGCCAGGAAAAATTGACTCATTTTTAAATTGTAATTTTATAGCTTCAATTCGTCTATTTTTACAAGCGATCCAAGTTAATTCGCAAATTACAGCTCGTTATGACGGCTCTAGCAGTAAACTAGTTAACTTCAGTTGCCCACATGGTGACTAGGTTAAGAGTGGCTATAGGTGGTTGGTAATTGACTATCCAATAAAATAGTAACATTTGTCATCATAGTCCAAATTAACATAAACATGCTTTTGGCTAATCTAAGGTAGGAAAACACAAGATTTTTACGGCAAATGCTCTCGTAGTTCACCACAGAGGAAGAATCGAAGTCACTGCACTGCCTATGAGACACCTCTCGCTGGCGACTCACATTCTATGATCCGCCACATGACATTTCGAAAAACATAATAGGATGCGCTTTAGGAAACGCCATGACGACAGAAGTAAAGGCGGAAAAAACGGTTTCAACGTCCGCTACAGCTGGAACTACATCAATGGTGGCGGCGGCAAAGATGAATCAAGCGTGCTACTCTGGCTCGGGCTACACGTATTACTGTTGTTGTTAATGTGAACAAAGTTGTTGCTGTTGTTCAGAAGCTTCGTCGCCATTGAAAAATTGGTCTTAGCCTTGGCGCCGTGGATCTTTCTTGCTGCTGCGTCGTACGCATGCGGCTCCCTTTCAGCAATGAGAGTGGTGATGGAAAGAGCTCATAAGACAAGAGTGACGACGGAGAGAGCTCGTGTGACGATGGTAACGAAGGGAGCAGATGCGATGAGAACGACAGTAAAAGAATATCGTCCGACTGAGCAGTGACAGAGAGAGCTCATGTGACGCGAGCGGCAACTGCTGCAGCAGTGGAAGATGTCACATTTTCAATGGAGAGAGAGAGAGAGGGCGCGCTTAAACCTTAGAATGGAAGAATAGTGAAAGAGAGTGACTACTGAATAGTGATTGTGTGAATACGTTTCTCAGATTGTGTTTGTGCCAAAATTGTTAGTTCTAATTCAAATTTTCGACAGATGTATTAAGTGATCACAAATGGATTTTCCGTTAGTGAAAAATTTGAAATTAAAATTTTAATTTTATCGATAGACTTCGGTAAGTTTTGAGAAAATTTTTAATTTTTTTATCGACATAAAATTCGTTACTAATTTGTCGATACTTTTGACAATAAAATTCTGTCAGAAAAATCTGTGTATAATCTGTTATTTTCTAGTAGTGTTATGCATCGTCAGGAATGAGACGAATCTAAAAGTGTTGCTTAAGCACTTCTCACGAATGAAGGAGCTAAACCCGAACTTTTTCTGAGATAGATGTGGACGAAAACCACAAACTCATAAAATATGTTTGGGGCCAATGCTTAGTGTAGAGCTACATGAAAATATTTCGGTGATTTTGTGATGGTTGACACTATTTACAAGACTAATAGTACCAAGGTATTATTTGTTTTCAATTTAATTAGATTTTTTTAGGTAAGGTTTTAGATTTTACACTTATGTTACATGTTTTTATCTTTTCATTGTTAAGGTACGACATGCTGATGAGCGGATATTTTATACACTTTTTGATATCATTTTCATATAGTTTTTAGCATGTTTTGTTTAAGTTTTATTATATTTTCATAGATTTTAGTGTAAAATTTATATTTTTGGATTCTACTATGAGTTGTTGTGTTTTATGGTGATTTCAGGTATATTCTAGCTGAAGTCTGAGAGTTTTGACAAAGTCTGATTTAGAGGCAAAAAAAGCGTAGTAGATATTGTTAGGATCTGACCTCTGTACATTTTGAGGAAAAAACGATTCCACATAACTCACCGGCAAGTATATCGGGCCACATGAAGTAGTAATAACTCACCGGAGTGAGGTTGATCCCACAGGGATTGATGGAAGCATAAAACAAAAAACAGGTCACTCTCCTAACCTATAAACATTCTAAAGCAACCAAAATTCAAATGTAACAAAAATATTTTAGTTTTTGAAAAATTTTCAAAGACAAAACAAATAAAACTTGCACTTCAAGCAAAATGCAATTCAAAACAACTATTCTAATCAAAACATGAATCTAATAAACAACCTAGCAATCAAAGCAAGATGTACAAAGATATAGAAAATAAGAAAACTACCTAACAATGGTAACTCAATTCATTCATTAATTACATATACAAGAGAGTGGAAAGAGTTTACCATGGTGGGGTGTCTCCCACCTAGCACTTTTATTTATTGTCCTTAAGTTGGAAAATTGGGAGGCTCCTTGTCAAGTTGGTTTATGCTTGTACTCATCCTTGAACTTTCAAGGATGCTTGCTCCTCAAACGGTTGTCAGAATTTCCAACCGACTTCACCAATTTTGGGTGAAGTTCTTCACAAGATATGAGCTCCCAAAATTTGTATCCATGTTGTGATCCGGAATCCCATATCTTATTTTCACACCCGTCTTCTAATTGGTCATCATTGTTCCATCCGAGTGGTAGGCACATAGAATTCTCATTGGAGCACCAAATTCTCCTCCTAGACCCCTTCAATTGAGCGCCATTCCAACTCTTGCATCTACTCCTTGAAGCTTCAACTATAATGAGCCTAGATTTACACCGCCAACCACTAAACATCCTCTTCTTACGCTTCATTTCACAAAGCGCCCTAAGTTGGTCATCCGTTTCAAGCAAGCCAAATTCGAGTGGGATAATAAAGCTAAGAGTTATAAGTTTTACCCACTCAAATGAAGGATTAGATGGTAACTTAGGTGGATGAGTTTCCAATGATCTTGACAAGGTGAATTCAACTCCCGTCCATCATCTTCTAGGGGATTCCACCGCTTGACAAAGTTCTTCAAGCTCTACCTCTTGCCAAGCTTCCTTAAGTTCACATTCTTCTTCACCAATGTCCTCTAGCTCTTCCCCTTCACTCAAATCATATCTCGGAAGTTGAGTAAAATCTACCTCAACATCAATTCCAAGTTCAATGGGAAAGGATTCATCAAACTCAAAAGGATCCCATGTTGATGCGGAATCATCATAGATAAGAGAACATGGTGCTTGCCTCATTTCTTCCATTTCTTCAATCACATTATGCCTTGGAGGTTGTGCACTATCCTCCTTGACATCACTTTCAAACTCCATAGAAGAAGGCTCTTCAACTTGAGATTCCTCTTTGCACTCAACATCTCCTAAATCGTCAACCACTCCTTCCTCTTGTTCAACAATCTCTTCTTCCTCTTCTTGTTGCACTTCTTGCCTCAACTCCTCTTCTTTTCCTTGAAGCTCCAAATTCTCTTTCTCATTGTGCTCCTCAATTAATCTCCCATATTTAACAATAAGGGTGTCTAGATAGTTGTGCACAATGAGGCCAAATGGCTCATTACTTCGGTTAAGCTAGCCACCACTTCTCCTTGCCTTTGGCAACGAGTTAGAAGTTCTTGTTGTTCTTGCATAAGGGGTTGGAGAGATTCGTCCAATGAAGGTGGTGGTGGAAGAGAGTGTTCATTGTTTGGAGGAAGAGTGTCATAGTTGGAAGGTGGTTCAAATTGGTGAAAGTCTTGAGGTGGTGTATAAGGAAATGGTGGTTCTTGGGAGTATTAGTATTGGAATGGTGGTGGCTCTAGGTATGGTTCATATGGTGATTGGTATGGTGGATATGGGTTAGAATCATATGGAGGTGAATGGTGGTATGGGACTTGTGAGTATGGTGGTTGAGGGCTATATTGAGGAGGGGGTTCATAGGCATATGGTGGGGATTGTTGGTAATCACAAGGAGGTCCACCATATCCATTGTCTTGGTATGCATAATAGAATGACTCTTGCTCACAGTACATTTGGGAAGGTTGTTGCCAAGAAGGTTGATCAATTCTTTGAGACTCCTCCCATCTTTGATTGTTCCATCCTTGATGCATGTTATCATTGCAATTTCCATTGCTTACAACATAGTTGTAACCACACTCATAGCAAAAAGGGTGAGAATTCATAGTGGCAAATAAAAACAAAAGCTAACAAAAATAATAGAAGTAAACTCCTAAAACTAGCAACAACTAACAAAGAAGAAAAAGGCAAACATATTCATAATATTCACATATATACAATAGCCAATAATATAACACCATTGTAATTCTCCGGCAACGGCCCCAAAATCTTGGTGTGAGAATTATTGTCAGTCTAGAATTTCTCTTATAGAAAAGAATTACTTCGTTGTAAGCATAGTTCCAAACCAACTAATAATTCTCCATCAAAGTTTTAATTTGGTTGTCACAAATACAAACCCCAATAAAAATAAACCGAAGTATTTAAATATCGGGTCGTCTCACAAGGATTTGCAATGAAGTGCTCAATTATTGGTTATGAAGGAACAATGGGGGGTTTGATTTGGTAATTGACAAGAAAAGTAAATAACAAGAAAGTAAATGACATTTAACTAATAAAGGGAATGAAAAGAACTCTTGGCTAAGGCATGGAAATTGAGATTACCATCCTTGTCTACAAACCATATATTGATAATTATGAGGGACCAACCCATCAAGTCTACTTCTATGCTTGAAGTACGTCAAATAGGCTTGACCAACATCAACCCATAAGTCCTAACCTAGCTACTAATTGACTTAGTAGTAGGCTAGCATTACTGGGTATAAAATCACCAATGCCTTTAAGTTGGTCACGTGCTGCTTGTCACGCGTACGCATGGGTCACGCGTACGCGTCACTGGCAACTCTCCTTGTCACGCGTACGTGTCGCTGGCAGATTTCCTTCCCACGCGCACACGTGAACCATGTACACGCGTCGCTGGGCAGATCACCAAAATCCCATTTCTTCATGAATTCTCCATTTTTGCATGCTTTTTCTTTGTTTCTTCAATCCAATCTTTGCCTTCTAAATCTGAAATCACTTAACAAACATATCAAGGCATTGAATGGAGTTAAAGTGAATTAAAATGATCCATTTTAAGGCCTAAAAAGCATGTTTTCATTTTTAAGCACAAATTAGGAAAAATTTACAAAACCATGCTATTTCATTGAATAAATGCGAGATAGGTTGATAAAATCCTTTGAATTTAACACAAGATAAACTACAAAATTGGGGTTTATCACTCTTCTCTCATGAATCGAGTCTGACTCATCAAACTAAGACTAATTACAGAAACCAGAATCAAAACTCAACTGATACAGCTCAAAACTAGGTTCTTCGTGACTATGTCGTCAAACTTATCTCAAAAGAGGTTCTTGCTTAGTGATGACATAATGATATTGAATATCAAGGTGCTTAATAATATAGCAGAGATGCTTCTTTTACTAATCTTCTGGAAAATTCGTTTTGCCAATAACTAGGTCATTACACCAAGCGTCTTCAGGAGATAATTTTGGACATTTGCAACAAGGGTACTACAACAAACTAGATATCAGACAATATATCCTTACTTAATTCAAGGAGTATTGGTCCATAGAGAATTATTGGATGACTCGGACTAGAGTGCAGGATAGTCGAACATCCACTACCAGGGGATTTATGCACACTAGGGTCACGACCACCCTTTTTGGACAGGTGTTACAGGATAAAATAAATATTGTCTAGCATAGTGACAAAATTTAGTTATACTAATAGTAGTTGGAAGGGGCTAGTACCTCCGTGAATTGAATTGTTTGTCTAGTTTGTTCTTGTAGATTGAGTTAATATTAAAGATCAATTGAGCATATTGAGTATGATTGAAAGTGGAAATAATACTCAAGTTCTTTGTGGTAAGGAGCTTGACACTGTTGTGCATTTATTGGTAGGTCGAAGGTTATGCTAGAGCTATAAAAGAACACTTTGAACGTAGGGTTGCAACTTTCGATTGAAAAAGAGGGCTCTTAAGAGGTGAATGACTGAATTCTATGTAGTGATCTAGAATATTTGTTTAAGTAGAAATAAAAATGTCTTTTCGAATACGCAAACAGAGGTGGAGGAGGTAGTGCATAGATTCTTTGTGACTAGTGAAGAGTGGCAAGGAGTTGGCTCTTATGATCAATAAATGTGGTGTCGGGTTGAATATTCTTATTTTTATCTATCTTTTTACTTGTTTGTGTCTAAGTTCGTCTTAATTGAATATTTTGTTTCTTATTTCTTATATTTTGTGTTATTGGTGCACGAAATTGCAATCACACTTTTGCAATCCGCACAACTAACCAGCAAGTGCACTGGATCGTCCAAGTAATACCTTACGTGAGTAAGGGTCGAATCCTACGGAGATTGTTGGCTTGAAGCAAGCTATATTTATCTTGTTGATCTTAGTCAGGATGCCAATAGGGTTCTTTCGTTTTAATTGTAAAAAGTCAAAGGGCATAAAATAAATACTTATTGTGCAATAATGGAGAATATGTTGGAGTTTTGGAGATGCTTTGTCTTCTGAATTCCTGTAACATAATGCTTCCTCACTTTCAAAAGTGCAAAGTTCCTTCCATGGCAAGCTGTATGTAGGGGGTCACCGTTGTCAATGGCTACTTCCCATCCTCTCAGTGAAAATGGTCCAAATGCTCTGTCACAGCACGACTAATCATCTGTTAGTTCTCGATCATGTCGGAATAAGATCCATTGATCCTTTTGCGTCTATCACTACGCCCAACAATCGCGAGTTTGAAGCTCATCACAGCCATTCAATCCCTGCATCCTACTCGGAATACCACAGACAAGGTTTAGACTTTCCGGATTCTCATGAATGCCGCCATCAATTCTAGCTTATACCACGAAGATTCTGATTAAGGAATCTAAGAGATACTCATTCAATCTAATGTAGAACGGAGGTGG
This sequence comes from Arachis stenosperma, assembly GCF_014773155.1. Taxonomy (NCBI): domain Eukaryota; kingdom Viridiplantae; phylum Streptophyta; class Magnoliopsida; order Fabales; family Fabaceae; genus Arachis; species Arachis stenosperma. The sequence goes on along the minus strand of NC_080385.1, from coordinate 51,156,835 downwards.
TTGTCAGGTACACGTTCATGGATTGAGGAAGGTGATGAGTGTCACGGATCATCACCTTCTTCATAGTGAAGCGCGAATGAACATCTTAGATAGGAACAAGCATGTTTGAATAAAAAACAGAAATAATTGCATTAATTCATCGAGACGCTGCAGATCTCCTCACCCCCAACAATGGAGTTTAGAGACTCATGCCGTCAAAGAGTATAAAAATTCATATCTAAAAATGTCATGAGATACAAAATAAGTCTCTAAAAGTTATTTAAATACTAAACTAGTAACCTAGGTTTACAAAAAATGAGTAAACTAAGATGGACAGTGCAGAAATTCACTTCTGGGGCCCACTTGGTGTGTGTTGGGGCTGAGACTTAAGCTTCTCACGTGCCTGGGCTGTTTCTGGAGTTGAACGCCAAGTTGTAACCTGTTTCTGGCGCTGAACTCCAACTTGTAACCTGTTTCTGGCGCTGAACGCCAGACTACAACATGGAACTGGCGTTGAACGCCAGTTTACGTCATCTATTTTCGCGCAAAGTATGAACTATTATATATTTCTGGAAAGCCCTGGATGTCTACTTTCCAGCCCAATTAAAGCGCGCCAATTGAACTTCTGTAGCTCCAAAAAATCCATTCCGAGTGCAGAGAGGTTAGAATCCAACAACATCAGCAGTCCTTTTTCAGCCTAAATAAGATTTTTGCTCAGCTCCCTCAATTTCAGCTAGAAAATACCTGAAATCACAGAAAAATACACAAACTCATAGTAAAGTCCAGAAATATGATTTTTGCTTGAAAACTAATAAAATTCAATTAAAAAATAATTAAAACATGCTAAAATCTACATGAAATTACCCCTGAAAAGCGTATAAAATATCCGCTCATCACAACACCAAACTTAAACTGTTGCTTGTCCTCAAGCAACTAGATAAATAAAATAGGATGAAAAGAAATTAAGAAGCAATAATATTTCAGAGTTTTAAGTGAAGCTCAGATTTTTATTAGATGAGCGAGGCTGGTAGCTTTTTGGCTTCCGAACAGTTTTGGCATCTCACTTTATCCTTTGAAATTCAGAATAATTGGCATCCATAGGAACTCAGAATTCAGATAGTATTATTGATTCTCCTAGTGTAGTATGTTGATTCTTGAACACAGTTACTTTATGAGTCTTGGCCGTGGCCCTAAGCACTTTGTTTTCCAGTATTGCCACTGGATACATAAATGCCACAGACACATAATTAGGTGAACCTTTTCAGATTGTGACTTAGCTTTGCTAAAGTCCCCAATTAGAGGTGTCCAGAGTTCTTAAGCACACTCTTTTGCCTTGGATCACGACTTTAACTACTCAGTCACAAGCTTTTCACTTGGACCTGCATGCCACAAGCACATGGTTAGGGACAACTTGATTTAGCCGCTTAGGCTAGGATTTACTTCCTTGGGCCCTTCTATCCACTGATGCTCAAAGCCTTGGATCCTTTTCATCCTTGCCTTTTGGTTTTAAGGGCTATTGGCTTTTTTTCTTTTTCTTGATCCAATGATTCCTTGTAAAATTTTTTTCACTGTTTTTTCTTGCTTCAAGAATCAAATTCATGATTTTTCAGACCAGCAATAATATTTTTCGTGTTCCTCATTCTTTCAAGAGCCAACAATTTTAACATTCATAAAATTCAAGATAAAAAATATGCACTGTTCAAGCTATCATTCAGAAGACAAAAAGTATTGCCACCACATATAATTAATTATAATTTTTCTTATTAAGAACTCGAAAAATATACATTACCTCTTTATTCTAAAAATCTACTATTTTATTCATGTTTGATGATGATGAGAAAAACAAATTATAACTTAATTGAAAATAAAATCAAAATAGATATACTAATTACCACTACTCCTATATAACTTCTAAGGTAAATTCCTATAATAACAACTATCACAGAGTTAAAGCTAAAATTAGAACTCAACAACCTGTATTTTGGGAAGTGGGTGTTCCTCTAGTCTGTGGGGTGCTTGGTCCTTCAAGAATTAATTTCTGACGCTTCAGTTCCCTCAAGTCACACCCTTGCTCCTCTTGTTCCCTAAGCAATTTGCAAAGCATGCTATTCTGATTATTCTGTTCTTCCTTTATTTGGTCCATAGCTTCTTGCAACTTGGAAACAGATGCCTCAAGATGCTCCCAGTATTCATATTGAGGGATTTCTGGGAGGAATTCCTGTGCTCTCCTCTTGATGGGGTCATCCTGCAACTGTTGTTTTTTCATTGATATTTTAGTGATTGGCCGCTCAACTGAGATATACTCAGTTATTCCCATCCTCACTCCAGCATCTTTACAGAGCATAGAAATTAAGCTTGGATAAGCCAATTTGGCATCTTTGGAGTTCTTGTTTGCTATTTTAAAAAGTTCACACGAGATTAGTTGATGAACTTCTACTTCTCTTCCCAAGATGATACAGTGAATCATCACTGCTCTTTTAACAGTGACTTCAGAACCGTTGCTAGTCGGCAATATAAAACCCCCAATGAAGTCCAGCCAGCCTCTGGTGACTGGTTTGAGATCTTCTCTCTTGAGTTGAATTGGGATGCCAGTGGTGCTGGTGGTCCACCTGGTTCCAGGGATGCATATATCCTCTAGAATCTTGTCTAGGTCCTTGTTTGTTCTCATCATTCTCCTATTAAAGGAGTCTGGGTCATCTTTCAGCTGAGGCAGCTTAAAGATCTCCCTGATTTTGTCAGGGTGGATGTGAACAATCTTTCCTCTAACCAAGGTCCGATAGTCATAGAGGGCAGTTCCAGATATTCTCTGCTTGTCTGTTTGCCACAGATTAGCATAGAACTCCTGAACCATTTTCCTTCCCACTTTTGTTTCAGGATTAGCTAGGATTTCCCAGTTCTTGTTTCGAATTTGCTCTTGGATCTCTGGATATTCATCTTCTTTCAGATCGAACTTGACTTCCGGGATCACTGACCTTAGACCCATTATTTTGTGGTAGTGGTCTGAATGTTCTTTGGTTAAAAACTTCCCTTGATTCCAAAGTGGTTTTGAAATATTCTCTTTCTTGCCTCTTGGAGTGGATTATTTTCCTTTAGGAGCCATGATCTTAGTGAGTATATTTTTGTGATCACGGATAAACACACCAAACTTAGAGGTTTGCTTGTCCTCAAGCAAAAGAAAAGAAAGGAGAGGGATAGAAGGAGAGCTAATGTCGAATGGAGGATGAGAGGAGGGAGGCCGAATGTGGATTTAAAAGAGAGGGGGTTGGGTTTCGAAAAAAAAATTTTAAAAGATAAGATAGAAGATATGATTTATGAAAGATAAATATGATAAGAAAAAGATATAATTTAAAAATAAAAAGTTGTGAATGATATTTGAAAAAGATAAATCTGAATTTTTATTTTGAAAATGATTTTAAAAGATAATTGAGTTTTGAAAAAATTTTGAGAAAAGAGTTGGATTGGATTGGAGAAAATTTGTGTTTATGAAGTAAGATACATTTGATATTTTTGAAAAAGGGATTTTAGATATTAGGGTTTTTAGAAATTAGGATTAAAATTTTTGGAATTGAAGGATGAGAATTTGGAACATGTTTATGCAAGAAATCATGAATTGAAACACAAAAAAATAAAAAATTTGTGAAGAAAAAACGAATTTACCTCCTCCCCACCATCCTGGCGTTAAACGCCCAAACGCTGCATGTTTTGGGCGTTTAACGCCCAAACGCTGCTTCTCCTGGGTGTTCAACGCCTAGCTGTTGCTTTTTTCTGGCGTTCAACGCCAGGAACTCCTTTGTCACTGGGCGTTTTTCTGAACGCCCAGGACGCTGTAAATCTGGCGTTGAACGCCCAGAAGGTGCTTCTTTCTGGCGTTCAACGCCCAGAAGGTGCTTCTTTTGGGCGTTTAACGCCCAAAATAGCTTTTACTGGCATTTTCGCACCAGTGAGCTTCCATTTGCTGTTTTTATCCTTTGAATCCTTCTATAACTCTGTGAACTCAAGCAATTGCTATTTTACCTTGAAAATACTTGACATATACCTGTAAAAATCAATTAATTAACAAATAAACTTTGTAAATGGCTGGGTTGCCTCCCAGCAAGTGCTTCTTTATTGTCTTTAGCTGGACTATTACTGAGCTTTAATCAAGTCTCAATTTTGAGCATTCTTGTTCAAAATTGCTTTCGAGATAATGTTTAACTCTTTGTCCATTAACAATGAACTTTTTGTTAGACTCATTATCCTGAAGCTCTACGTATCCATATGGTGACACACTTGTAATCACATATGGTCCTCTCCACCGGGATTTCAATTTCCCGGGGAATAATCTGAGCCTAGAATTAAATAGCAGAACTTTCTGCCCTGGCTCAAAGACTCTGGATGACAGTTTCTTATCATGCCATCTTTTTGCTTTCTCTTTGTAAATTTTTGCATTCTCGAAAGCATTGAGTCTAAATTTCTCTATCTCATTTAACTGAAGCAATCATTTTTCTCCAGCTAACTTGGCATCAAGGTTTAGAAATCTGGTAGCCCAGTAGGCCTTATGTTCCAGTTCCACTGGTAAGTGACATGCCTATCCATACACAAGCTGGTATGGAGAGGTCTCTATAGGGGTCTTGAATGCTGTTCTGTATGCCCACAGAGCATCATCCAAGCTTCTTGCCCAATCCCTTCTACAGTTAATCACAGTCCGTTCCAGGATTCTTTTAAGTTCTCTGTTAGAAACTTCAGCTTGCCCATTTGTCTTGGATGATATGGAGTGGCTACCCTGTGGCTAAGTCCATAACGAACCAAAGCAGAGTAAAGCTGTTTATTGCAGAAATGAGTGTCCCCATCACTGATTAATACTCTAGGGGTACTAAATCTGCTGAAGATGTGTTTCTGGAGGAATTTTAGCACTGTCTTAGTGTCATTAGTGGGTGTTGCAATAGCTTCCACCCATTTGGATACATAATCCACTGCCACCAGAATGTAAGTGTTTGAGTATGATGATGGGAAAGGCCCCATGAAGTCAATACCCCATACGTCAAATAACTCAATCTCCAAGATCCCTTGTTGAGGCATGGCATAACTGTGAGGTAGATTGCCAGATCTTTGGCAACTGTCACAGTTAAGTACAAACACTCGGGAGTCTTTATAGAGAGTAGGCCAGTAGAAGCCACATTGGAGGACTCTTGTGGCTGTTCGCTCACTTCCAAAATGTCCTCCATACTGTGATCCATGGCAATGCCAGAGGATCTTCTGTGCTTCTTCTTTAGGCACACATCTACGGATTACTCCGTCTGCACATCTCTTGAAGAGATATGGTTCATCCTAAAGACAGTACTTTGCATCTGTGATCAACTTTTTTGATTGCTGCCTACTGTACTCTTTGGGTATGAATCTCATTGCCTTGTAGTTTGCAATGTCTGCAAACCATGGCACTTCCTGGATGGCAAAGAGTTGCTCATCCGAAAAGTTTTCAGAGATCTCAGTAAGAGGGAGGGACGCCCCTTCTACTGGTTCTATTCGGGACAGGTGATCTGCTACTTGATTCTCTGTCCCTTTTCTGTCTCTTATTTCTATATCAAACTCTTGCAGAAGCAACATCCATCTTATGAGTCTAGGTTTTGAATCCTGCTTTGTGAGTAAATATTTAAGAGCAGCATGGTCAGTGTACACAATCACTTTTGATCCCACTAAATAGGATCTGAACTTGTCAATGGCGTAAACCACTGCAAGTAGTTCTTTTTCTGTGGTTGTGTAGTTCTTCTGTGCATCATTTAAAACACGACTGGCATAGTAAATGACGTGCAGAAGCTTGTCATGCCTCTATCCCAACACTGCACCAATGGCATGGTCACTGGCATCACACATCAGTTCAAATGGTAATGTCCAGTTTGGTGCAGAGATGATTGATGCTGTGACCAATTTAGCTTTCAGAGTCTCAAATGCCTGCAGACACTCCTTATCAAAGATAAATGGCGTGTCAGCAGCTAGCAGATTACTTAGAGGTTTGGCGATTTTTGAGAAATCCTTTATAAACCTCCTATAAAATTCTGCATGCCCCAGAAAGCTTCTGATTGCCTTAACATTGGCAGGTGGTGGTAATTTTTCAATTACCTCTACCTTAGCTTGATCCACCTCTATTGCCTTGTTCGAAATTTTGTGCCCAAGGATAATTCCTTCAGTCACCATAAAGTGACATTTCTCCCAGTTTAAAACCAGGTTAGTCTCTTGGCACCTCTTTAGAACAAGTGCTAGATGGTCAAGACAGGAGCTGAATGAGTCTCCAAATACTGAAAAGTTATCCATGAAGACTTCCAGAAAATTTTTCACCATATCAGAGAAAATTGAGAGCATGCACCTTTGAAAGGTTGCAGATGCATTGCACAGACCAAATGTCATCCTTCTGTATGCAAATACTCCAGATGGACATGTGAATGCTGTTTTCTCTTGATCCTGAGGATCTATTGCAATTTGATTATAACCTGAATATCCATCCAGAAAGCAGTAGTATTCATGACCTGCTAGTCTTTCTAGCATTTGGTCTATGAATGGGAAAGAAAAATGATCCTTTCTGGTAGCTGTATTGAGCCTTCTATAATCAATACATATACGCCACCCTGTAATTGTCCTTGTGGGAACCAGTTCATTTTTTTCATTATAGACCACTGTCATGCCACCCTTCTTAGGGATGACTTGGACAGGGCTTACCCAGGGGCTATCAGAAATAGGATAAATAATCCCAGCCTCTAGTAATTTAATGACCTCCTTCTGCACCACCTCCTTCATGGCTGGATTCAGCCGCCTTTGTGGTTGAACCACTGGCTTGGCGTCACCCTCCAATAGGATCTTGTGCATGCATCTGGCTGGGCTAATGCCCTTAAGATCACTGATGGACCACCCAAGAGCTGTCTTGTGTGTCCTTAGCACTTGAATTAGTGCTTCCTCTTGCTGTGGCTCTAAGGTAGAGCTTATGATCACAGGGAAGGTATCACCTTCTCCCAGAAATACATATTTCAGGGATGGTGGTAATGGTTTGAGCTCGGGTTTAGGAGATTTCTCCTCTTTCTGAGGTATTTTCAGAGGTTCTATTATTCTCTCTGATTCCTCCAGATCAGGCTGAACATCTTTAAGAATGTCCTCTAGCTCTGATTCGAGACTCTCAGTCATATTGACCTCTTTTACCAGAGAGTCAATAATATCAATGCTCATGCAGTCATTTGGGGTGTCTGGATGCTGCATAGCTTTGACAACATTTAACTTGAACTCATCTTCATTGACTCTCAGGGTTACTTCCCCTTTTTGGACGTCAATAAGGGTTTGGCCAGTTGCTAGGAAAGGTCTTCCTAGAATGAGAGTTGCACTCTTGTGATCCTCCATTTCTAGCACCACAAAGTCAGTAGGAAAGGCGAATGGACCAACCTTGACAATCATGTCTTCAATCACGCCTGATGGGTATTTAATGGAGCCATCAGCAAGTTGGAGACATATCCGGGTTGGTTTGACTTCTTCAGTCAACCCAAGCTTTTTGATAGTAGATGCAGGTATTAGGTTGATACTTGCCCCAAGATCACATAGAGCTTGCTTGGTACAAGTACCCTCTAATGTGCATGGTATCATAAAGCTTCTGAGATCTTTAAGCTTCTCAGGTAAGCTTTTCAGAATGACTGCACTGCATTCTTCAGTGAGGTAAAATTTTTCAGTTTTCCTCCAATCCTTCTTATGACTTAAGATCTCTTTCATGAACTTAGCATAAGAGGGTATTTGCTCATGTGCCTCTACAAACAGAATCTTTATTTCAAGAGTCTTGAGATAGTTTGCAAAGTGGGCAAATTGCTTATCCTGTTCTGATTGGCAAAGTTTCTGAGGATAAGGCATTTTGGCTTTGTATTCCTCAACCTTAGTTGCTGCAGGTTTATTGCCTACAGATGTGGGTTGGGACGCCTTTTTAGAAGGGTTATTATCAGCACTTGTATGTGTCTGATCCCCCAATGGCATTTGAATGCCAGGGGTAGAAGCTGGAGTGGAGTTAGACGCCAACTCCTTACCTGTTTCTGGCGTTTGAACGCCAGAACTGTGCTTCCTTTGGGCGTTCAACGCCAACTCTTTGCTTGTTTCTGGCGTTGAACGCCAGGACTGAGCATGGATTGGGTGTTCAACGCCAGCTTTCCACCCATTTTCTGGTGTTTGAGTGCCATAATTATTCTTTTCTGGGCTCTTACTGTCCTCAGATGGATTTTGGGTGGTTTGCTCATTTCTTGGCTTCCTGCTATCTTGAAGTGAGGTATTTAATGTTTTCCCACTTCTTAATTGAACTGCTTGGCACTCTTCTGTTATTTATTTTGATAGTTGCTGTTCTGTTTGCTTCAACTGTACTTCCATATTCATATTAGCCATTCTTGTTTCTTGTAATATCTCCTTGAATTCGGCTAACTGTTTTGCTAGAAAGTCTAATTGATGATTGAATTCAGTAGCTTGATTTGTAGGACTGAGTTCAGCAGTTACTGTTTTAGCTTCTTCTTTTATGAAAGATTCACTGCTTAGGTACAGATGCTGATTTCTGGCAACTGTATCAATGAGCTCTTGAGCTTCTTCTATTTCTTTCTCATGTGTATAGATCCACCAGCTGAGTGGTCTAGAGAAATCTGAGCTCTTTCTGTAAGCCCATAGTAAAAGATGTCTAACTGCACCCACTCTGAAAATATTTCAGAAGGGCATTTTCTTAGCATCTCTCTGTATCTCACCTAAGCACCATAAAGATATTCATTATCTCCTTGTTTGAAGTCTTAGATACTCAGCCTTAGCTGTGTCATCCATTTTGGAGAAAAATAGTGATTCAGAAATTTTTCTGACAGCTGTTTCCATGTCTTTATGCTGTCCTTAGGTTGGTTATTTAACCACCTCTTAGCTTGGTCTTTTACAGCAAATGGAAACAGTAACAATCTGTAGACATCCTGATCTATTTCCTTATCATGTACTGTGTCAGCGATTTGTAAAAACTGTGCCAAAAACTCTGTAGGTTCTTCCTGTGGAAGACCGGAATACTGACAACTTTGCTGCACCATGATAATGAGCTGAGGATCCAACTCAAAATTACTAACTCCAATTGGAGGGTATACATATACTACTCCCATATGAAGCAGTAGTGGGGTTAGCATATGACCCCAGAGTCCTTCTAGACTGTTCATTTCCACTTAGGTCCATGATGGAGAAAGGGAGATGACTTGGATTTATTTTATTTAATTTATTAAAAAAATTGATTTTCGAAAGAATAAAATAAAATAAAATAAAAACCGAAATAAAAATAAAATAAAATAAAATAAGAAAATTAAAAATTAAAAATAATAAAAATTAGAAAATATTTTATGAAGATTTTCGAAAAAGTGAGGAGAGAGAAAGTGGTTAGGATATTTTTGAAAAAGATAAAAAATATATATATTTTTTTTAAAAATATTAAAAGGATAAGATTTGAAAAATTTTGAAATTGAAATCTGAATTTTTATAAAATAAAAATTTCGAAAAAGTAGCTTAAAAATAGTTAGAAAAGATAAATTTTTTTTTGAATTTTAAATTTTATGATGAAAGAGAAAAACACACAAAAGGCACAAGACTTAAAATTTTTAGATCTAATGCTCCTTGTTTTCGAAAATTTTGGAGGAAAAACACCAAGGAACACCAAACTTAAAATTTTAATATCAAAACACAAAGAAGACTCAAGAACACTTTGAAGATTCACAAGAACAACAAGAACAAAAGAAAGAACACAAAACTTAAAATTTTTAGAAAACTTCAATAAAATTTTCGAAAATTATAAAAAGATTAACAATGAACACACCAAACTTAAAGTTTGGCACAAGATTCAATAAAGAAAAATTATTTTTGAAAAAGATTTTAAAAAGAAGATACCCAATTACCAAGAACATAAACTAATGCTCTAGCCAATTGAGCTGTAAATGTAACACTTGTTTTGAAGAGGTATATTTTTTTTAGAAGACTAGTGCTTTGGAAAAGCACAAGAAAAATAAGAAAAGACACAGAACAAGAAAAACTAAAGATCAAACAAGAAAAATAAACAAGAACAACTTGAAGATCAAGGAAGAATGAAGAACACAAATTCAAAAAATTAAAAGAAAAATATAAAATATGCAATTGACACTAAACTTAGAACAAAACACTAAACTTACGGAAAAAATTGAAAATTGATAAAGAAAAATAATAATTTTGAAAATTTTTGAAAAGAAAATAATGGAATCAGATTTAATGACTCTATAGCTACAATACTCTATTCCTACTCTAAGCAACAAAATGAACCTTTAGTTGTTCAAACTCAAATAATCCCCAGCAACGGCGCCAAAAACTTGGTGCACGAAATTGCAATCACACTTTTGTAATCTGCACAACTAACCAGCAAGTGCACTGGGTCGTCCAAGTAATACCTTACGTGAGTAAGGATCGAATCCCACGGAGATTGTTGGCTTGAAGCAATCTATATTTATCTTGTTGATCTTAGTCAGGATGCCAATAGGGTTCTTTCGTTTTAATTGTAAAAAGTCAAAGGGCATAAAATAAATACTTATTGTGCAATAATGGAGAATATGTTGGAGTTTTGAAGATGCTTTGTCTTCTGAATTCCTGTAACATAATGCTTCCTCACTTTCAAAAGTGCAAAGTTCCTTCCATGGCAAGCTGTATGTAGGGGTCACCGTTGTCAATGGCTACTTCCCATCCTCTCAGTGAAAATGGTCCAAATGCTCTGTCACAGCACGGCTAATCATATGTTGGTTCTCGATCATGTCGGAATAAGATCCATTGATCCTTTTGCGTCTGTCACTACGCCCAACAATCGCGAGTTTGAAGCTCGTCACAACCATTCAATCCCTGCATCCTACTCAGAATACCACAGACAAGGTTTAGACTTTCTGGATTCTCATGAATGCCGCCATCAATTCTAGCTTATACCACGAAGATTCTGATTAAGGAATCTAAGAGATACTCATTCAATCTAATGTAGAACGGAGGTGGTTGTCAGGCACACGTTCATGGATTGAGGAAGGTGATGAGTGTCATGGATCATCACCTTCTTCATAGTGAAGCGCGGATGAACATCTTAGATAGGAACAAGCTTGTTTGAATGGATAACAGAAATAATTGCATTAATTCATCGAGACGCTGCAGATCTCCTCACCCCACAACAATGGAGTTTAGAGACTCATGCCGTCAAAGAGTATAAAAATTCAGATCTAAAAATGTCATGAGATACAAAATAAGTCTCTAAAAGTTGTTTAAATACTAAACTAGTAACCTAGGTTTACAAAAAATGAGTAAACTAAGATGGACAGTGCAGAAATCCACTTCTGGGGTCTACTTGGTGTGTGCTGAGGCTGAGACTTAAGCTTCTCACGTGCCTGGGCTGTTTCTGGAGTTGAATGCCAGGTTGTAACCTGTTTCTGGCGCTGAACTCCAACTTGTAACCTGTTTCTGGCGCTGAACGCCAGACTACAACATGGAACTGGCATTGAACACCAGTTTACGTTGTCTATTTTCACGCAAAGTATGGACTATTATATATTGCTGAAAAGCCCTGGATGTCTACTTTCTAGCTCAATTAAGAGCGCGCCAATTGGACTTTTGTAGCTCCAAAAAATCCATTCCGAGTGTAGAGAGGTCAGAATCCAACAGTATCAGCAGTCCTTTTTCAGCCTAAATCAGATATTTGCTCAGCTCCCTCAATTTCAGCCAGAAAATACCTGAAATCACAGAAAAACACACAAACTCATAGTAAAGTCCAGAAATATGATTTTTGCTTGAAAACTAATAAAATTCTATTAAAAAATAATTAAACATGCTAAAATCTACATGAAATTATCCGCGAAAAACGTATAAAATATCCGCTCATCAATTATGCTCTATTTATTATGTTAAATTTTTTTTACAAAAAAATGAAAAAGAAAACTCAAAATAAGTCTATTGGGATTTGGATGCTAGTTTTTCTGTATTTCTTGTATTTAGTATTTAATATTTGCCAACATTTTTTTAAAATTATGGAAAGGATTTGTATTTATGGCACGCTAAGGTGTCTCAATTTTATTTTTCATCGGTGGTGACTATCAAAGAGAATGGATCTTCTTAATTGTTAAAAAAATTGAAAGTGTAAAGTGTGATCTTTAATTATTTATTATTTTTTTTCTTATATTTATTTTTAGTTTTACTTATAAAATTAATAATAAAATTTTTTCTCTTATATTTATTTTTAGTTTTACTTATAAAATTAATAATAAAATTGTAAAAAATCATACTTTATTTCCTTAATTGTTAAAAAGAATTGAGAAGATCCATTTTTCTATCAAGGTAGGATCGTTTGTGCAATGTGCATTTCCATGGGTGAACCCAAATTTTGCGCCTGTATCATTATATCCCTACCTCAAAATTCTTATATTACCTCAATTCTCTTGTGTTTGAAAATAGATTTACAAGGATGCCCTTTAATTAATTCTATCATAGCTCCCTTTTATGTTAGCATTAATTTACCAAAATCTTCCCTCTATGTTCCTTTCCTATCGCTGTGTTTGCAAGTAAATGTATTAGAAATTTAGAATACCACTGTTAATTTAATATAGATTAAGTTATTTTATTAATTTTTATAATTTTATTAAATATTTATTTAATTTTTTTTAATTTGGTCTCTAAATTATTTTAAATTTTTTAATTAAATTTTTATCATAACAAAAATATTTAAATTAATAAAATATTATATTTTCAAATTGAAAATACCACCGGTAATAACTAAATCTCTAAATATGACTTCCTCATATTTTAGAATTTATGTAGTGATAGAACATTCTCTTTATTTTGGCTATGAACAATAACGATAGAAAAGCGTGGACTCTTCATATCCTTGCAAACTGTTCCAACAACTTCCCATTTTTACCTACATAAAACATAAAATCTTGTTGTGTAATAGAAATAGAAAGAGAAAAGGAGAAAGAGAAAGCTAGTGCTTGTAGAAATTATGTGAAGAACTCTTGCAACATAGTTAATTCCAGCACCAACTGATATCCACAGATGTATAGATTGGGCCGAAAGTTTCTCCTTTGCCACATCCATGATCAAAGTAAAAAAAAAAAATTGAGATTTTAAGTGAAACTAAATAAGTAAATTAAGTACATAAAATGAAAAATTTTAATAAAATTTAAATTGTAAAATCGTTAGATTTAATAAAAATTTTGTAAAATTGATTGACTCATTTAAAATCATAATATCAAAAGATTTTAAGAGTTAAATAGAGTCTATCTACTATGTCCATAATAGAGCAACCCATCATCCCCATGATATTCGCAGCTTGCCTGTTGGCCTCCCACCTATTCAAGAAAGAATTTTTATTAACATAATTTTATAATAAATTATTGATGAAAATGTATCAATAAACTTTAACGTGTAATAAATTATTTCAAAAATCATTAATTAAATGCTTACTATTACCCACAGACAGTTCATAGATAAATATAATCTAAAAAGAGAAAGTTTAAGGGTTAACACTTTTATCAAAATTTGACAAAAAAGTCTAGGAACTAGCAACTTTATTAAATTTTGACCAACATTTAACCAATAAAAAAGTGAGTAATTCCACATCATTTGATGAAATCTCACACTATTAAAAATATTAATAATGACTAATTGATAGCTAAAAATCACAAAACTTATTAGTCCCATAGTACTCCTATTAATAAATTTATATTTAAGGTAATTAAGGAGTTTCTTTTAAAAGTTCAAAACATAAATTTGTGTAGATTTGCAAAACATATAACAAGAGTACCCTACAGTATATGGATCCCGAATGATATCCTTACCCAACTCAAGAAGTACTTAGCCACAAAGGATTGTCGGGGTGAGTCGGGCTAGGGTGCGAGTCATTGACTACTGGAGATTTACGCACACCAGGGGATACACTACCTGCCAGACGGCGGTAAAAAAGACGTTCTGTATAAATTAATTGTGTAATATTGGTTTACTTTATTACTCATAAAAATGATACATAATGACTTTAATTTTATAGTCAAGAGGACGAGCTGGATCGCAAAACTCATTCGGAGTGAATTATTCAAAAGGACACACACGAAAAAGGATGATTGTTCTTGATGAGTTGATAGGCGTTCTGAGAAGACGGTTGAAAATTAGTTAAACCCTATTTAGGTATTTAATATTATGGTTTATATTTAAATAGTTCTAAACCTTTTTTGATATGAAATCAACACTTATTTGAGAAGACTGTGGCCAACACTCATGAGGAGCCTGTGACCCAAATCACTCAGGGACCAGAGTCGCCTCCCATCGAGAAAGTTGCTTATGCAGACTGAAGGAGGACACAAGCAGGAGAAGGTATACGATGTTAGATGTATCTCCACCACCGTTACTGCATGTTTCTCCCATATTGAGTCCATTGCCAATGAATTTGTGGACATTGAGGAGTAGGTTATTCTGCTCAACAGAAAACTACAACAACATAGGACAAGATACGCAGAAGTGGAGGCACGCTACTAGCAATAGCAGGAGAAGTGGATGTGTACTCATTAGAGGTATGAGAGGAAAATCAACAGATCTCAACCGATGGAAGAGCACTATTCCTAACATGTACTTCTTCATATGGCAGATATTGGTGATGATCTTGTCTAACGGTGTGCCACCCATACCTCGTCCATCTCTACCTCATCATTCATCTAATTCTCGGTCACGGATGCCGCCACCACCAGTACCACAGTAGGGAGATGATGGATCAACAAGGATTGATGATGACCATGGCTTCATCTTATACTATCACTAGTAGTTTAGACCTTATTATTTATTTGTAGTTATAGTCTCAGTTTGATGACATTTTTATATTTATTTTATTTTTTTATATTTGAATTTGGAATAAGGGTGTATGATTTCAGTTTTGAATAATTACCCTTATGTATTATTAATTGGTTTAAATTTTATTTAAATATAATAGTTGACGTGTACCTCATTATACTCGGAAGCAAGATAAGAACCGAAAACCGACCTTAAGATCCAAAAACAAACAATCAGAGATGAGACCACTAACTAAACTGTTCACAAGTCAAAACACTATTTCCTAGTCATTATCTACAACAACGAAACCCACTACCCAAAGTAATAATATCGTAACAGACAAACAAAAGAGGGTACCTCACTCATCTATAAAACCAAACCAAATAGCCCCATGGAAAAACAGGTTACATAACTTGCTCTAGCTTATTTCTCTTACTCTCTCATAATTCCTATTCTTACTTGAGTGTCGGAGTGCTTTTTGCAGGTGCTCCCGCCGCCGAGTTTCACAGTGCCGAGGTTCACTTCCGACGTTGCTCCCTGGACGACGTATAGCTCTGTCCAGAAAGGCAGAAACTAAGCAGCCACCAAAAGAGTCATATACCTCGACTCACCCAAGACGGAACATTTGGCGCCCACCGTGGGGCTCGAGAGTCACTCTAGCCCCACTATTTCTTCTATATTGCAATTTATTTTCCACTTTTACGCAGGATTTCTCAACCTTCCAACATGACCGATAACGGAATTTACCAGCTCACTCAGGTCGAGTTTATGGCCCAAATGGTCGAGCTACAAGCAGAAGTTCAAAAACTTGCTGAACTGTCCACCCAAAGCAGCCACCAAAGAAGTCATATACCTCGACTCACAGAGGATGGAACAATAGTTAATTGATATAACATGTATATGAATATATTTATCAGATTTTTTTAGATTTTTTCATGTATTTTTATCGACAGTAAGGCCGTATATAAAATTAATGCATCTTGGGTAAATAATAAAATCAAGATTATAGTTACTAATTAAATTTAATTTAAAATTAACAAAATTCAACTGAACAATTTTTATTAAAGGTGTACGAATCCAAAAACTTTGCAATAACAAATTTTAAAAAAAAAATACTAAAACTTCTCTTATATTAAAAATATTTTTTAAATTTGTTAATGATAAAAATATATCTAAATTTTAATATGAGCATAAGAAGCGTAAAATTTAAAAATAATTTGGGTTATTTTTGTTAAATTCATATAACTTATTTAGTGCATATTTTAAAATATTTTTGATTATATTTTTATGTTATTTTTAGCAATAATGCTAGGGAACCAAAAGGGTATTAGCCAAAAACTAGCCAAATACCTCTAGGTGAATCCAAAATCTCTACGAGTTAATATATATGGATGTTTCTTCTGCTAAGTATCAGAATATTTTTTTTCATACTAAATGGATGTTCTTTTATATATTTTCGAATTTTTTTGTATTACAAATGTGAATGTCTCTATTTTTTTAAGAAGTTCATATTTTTTTTTAAATTTTATAGATATTTAATTATTTTTGCTAAAATATAACTGGATATTTCTTTTGTTAAGTATTAGGATTTTTTTATATTAAATGAATATTTTTTTATATTTCCGTAATTGAGATGAAGCAAAAGAGAAGAAAAGGAACATTTCTTCTTCCAAGAAAACTTTGAGGAATAAGGAGCAAACAAAATCTGGCTACCCAAATAAGGCACGAGGTTACGCTTTCATACCACAGGGGCAGTTGTTGCTGCTTAATAATAATAAAAGCTAGTTCCATGGATCTTGTATGGAATAATAGGCTTCTTTTTTCTGATGCAGTATTGCTATTCCCTTCGAAAAAGCAAAAAAAAAAAAAAAACAGAGAAAAAACATTGAAAAAGAGATTGAAAATTAACCAAAAAAAAAGAATAACAAACGGGAGGTGCACGTTCCTCCTCCCTCGCCACAGCCTCCACGGCTTCTCAGGCTGTCTCCTCGTCCTCGAAATGGTCGCCGCCTTAGGGATCGAGCTCAAGTTCAACTCCAATTGCAACGGCGACTCCGATAACACATCTGGTTCACGAAAGGGAAGCGGTTCTTATCAACGGTGGCGAATCTGACGAGCCAGATATCGGTGATAGAAGAGGAGTGGGTCGCGGTGGGGAGAGGGAGAGGGACTGACGATGAGAGAGAGGGATCTGTGTGTGTGATTGTTAGAGGTGGGTAGGTTAATGTGAGAGAGTAGAGAAAGGTTTTTATAAGTTTTAATTAGGTTTACTTATTCAATGCTAAATTTTTTAAATTTTGAATTTAAAAAATTTAAAATTAATTAATTGTTAATATAAATTAATGTGGTTTTGTTTAATTTTTGACTGATAATCTTTTGGTTTCATATACTTTTCCTATTTTTAGTATTTGAGAATTTTTAAGTCATTATAATCACGAGTGGACTATTCATTGTATTTTTAATACTAATGAGACTTTAATAAATTGTTTAAAAAGCTTTTTATCCCAGTCAACAATTTAGTTTTTTTAAGTGAGCTTTAATTCCTTTAAATGTTTAATGACTATTTTTAATGTAGTAAAGCAATAAACATTTAGTGTATTGTTTAATAAGTTTGTTATCTACTTAAAAATTAGAACTATATAAAGAGATAAAGAGATTTCATAGAATATGTAAGTCAGATTATGAGATTATGAAATACGATTTTGTTTTAAGTTTTCTTCCATTGGGAGAGCTGCTCTTTTGTTCTCACGTAAAAAATAAATTTTGATCTCATTAAGATAATTTGTGACAATTAAAATAAAAAAATATCGTATTTGACAACAATAGAAGAATTCCAAAGAAAAAACCCCTCAAAAACCGATTTGCCATGCAATCCAATCCATCATATTATTTGCAATGAATTTGGTCTTGTGCTAGTGCAAGAATATGGGTTTCAAATAAAAAGAGTCAAAGTTTTTAACAGAAATTAATTTGCATATGGATCCGTATATAGTGAATTGCATGAAAATAAGTACAATTTGCCATTTTAAAATAATTGGAAAAAACTTTTACCAGATTACAATAATTAAAAAGTGCATACCTTTATGTCTTGTTTTATTTTATATAGAAACCGTGCGAGTTTAGCACGGTTTCTAAATGAACATAAACCGTGCTTGCTAGCCAAGTTTTATGTTGAAGAGCATTTGAATGTAAACCGTGGAAGACAGCCACGGTTTACTTGTGAAAAGAGCAAAAAATAAACCGTGAAAAACAGTCACGGTTTATGAATGAAGTGGTTTGTGCATAAAACACTAGAGGCAGCCACGATTTATGAGTGTGTAGGTATAAATAGGGAAGCCGTAGCTGATGAGGGCGGATTATTTGTGAGGTTGCAAAAATTTGGAGAAGGTTGGTGGGTGAGAGAGAAAGATAGTTTTTTGGTTTAGTAGTTTGTTTGAGATTTTGAACCAGCTGAGTAGCGAATCGATGGAAGAAGAAGCTCGCATGTACCGGTTAAATGGCGTCGCGCATGTGGCTGGATTTATCGACCAAGAGGTTGGTTAAACGACCTTTTTATTATTATTTTATGTTTAATGTTGTTATTATTAATGCTAGATGTTATATTATTATTTTAACAGTTATTATGAAAATTTTTCCTGTTATCATCAATGTGAGTTTTTTATATTTATTAAATTTCTAATTTTTGTTATTGTTAGAATTAATTTTTTAGTTTGAGGTGTTAGTATTATTGTTAGTGTTATTTTCGCTGTTCTTATTATGGTTATTATTATTATTATTGATATTAGTGGAAGTTGTTAGTATTGTTGTGTGTTGAGATTTCGTTATCCATCTTTTTGCAGCCTACTAGGGTTATTAGCGGTGTAGAAAATCGAAACTACAGCGTTGGGAATCTTGTAGAAAATCTTCTTCACCAACTTGCTCCCAAATACCCCAAACTTCTGCAAGATGCTGTTCTTCACATCCGACAAAGTGCTTCATGAACTAACAAATACACTCAACGGTTCTTTGTCAGTGAACTTCATACTATATTTTTTGCTTCTTTTGATTTTTCCAGAGCAATGCACTAAGACAAGAACACTCTCTTTCTCACTTGACATTGTGATAATGATCTCTTCCCCAACTTGAATCTCACTCACCTATATATAGATTTTCCATCTACATAAACCGTGCTAGGTTACAAGGGTTTATGCCCATTGGAGGTCCTTCATAAACTGTTGTTACTAGCCACGTTTCATGCATTTCTTTCTTCATAAACCGTGGCTACTTCCAGCGGTTTCTATCTTTCATTCATAAAGTGTAAATCGTGGCTACCTACCACGATTTCCGTTGAACTTTTCTTCCAAGTAAAATCTGCTTGCCAGTCATGGTTTATGTGTAGCTTGGAACCGTGGTTGGCTCCCATGGTTTATATAGATAATGAAACAAGACATTTAGGTATCAATTTTTTCATTGTTGTAATCTGATAAATGTTTCTATTATTTATTTTAATTTGGTCATTTGCCCTAAAAATAATGTAATTTCAAATTTCATGATTTACAAGAATTAAAGAATATGATGTATTTAAGAGTTTTTTTTTCTAAAATTTGCTCCAACAAATTATTTAAGAAAAAACTAAAATTAAATTAAATTATATTTTGTTACGACAACTTTTCTATTTGAAAAATAAAATAAAATAAAATAAAATTTATTCTCTCAAATTCATTTTCTGTAAATAAAAAAATTAAATTTGTTTTAATATTTATTTATTTAAATTCGTCCCCATATTTTAGAGAAACACGGAAAAATGGGTGATTTCATTCCAGTTAATTCATACGAAAAAATTTTAGCTTGTTTTTACAATGAATTTAGCTAAAATATATTTGTTAAAATAAATTAAGGTCACTGTTAACAAAAATGATAAATTTTTTAATAATATATAGTAAATATGTTAACAACTTAAACTTTTATACTTTTCATGTAAATTTTATTATTTAAAAAATATATTTTTTCAAATAATTCACATAAAATTAATTCCTAACAAATTTTTATTTAAAAAATATTATTTATACACTTAAATTAGTCATTAAAATTAGTTATTAATGTATTTATATATAAATATATATGTATTTAATTTATTTTTAATGTATATTTATATTTAAACATATATTTTATACTGATTTTAAGATATACGTAACATAACCCATTCTATTTTATGTTTATTCCCTAATGAAAGTATAAATTTTTTTTTTTTTTTGTAACTAATGAAAGTATAAAGTTTATTGTTTTGAAGAAAAAGTGAAAGAGAGGCAAAATATAAAAGGTGGGTACTCCCATGAAGATATTATAATTATCTTCATGTGATGATTTTTCTTTTTGATCCTTGGATGATGGATTGTAGGGTTAGATTTTGATATGTTATAAAAGTGTTGTTTTTATTTAAAATGTGGCCAAATCAATAAATTACACTTTTATACAAAGCATCTTCATAAAAAGATGTTTTTTGCATCTTCATTTGAGTAGCTCCATAAAAATTGGAAAGGGGGAAAGAAGCGCGGGAAGATTAGGGAATTATTCAACAATGGCATCACCCTTTGGATGGTACGGTCCTCTCATAGACCTCCGCGAAGCCTCTTCTCACATCGCCGATTTCGTTCAGCTTCTTGTTTTCGTTCACCGCTCCTTCCCCGTACACTACAAATCCTCCAAATCCGGCGACCTTATACGAACCGACATTCAAGTCGGCGACGATACGATGCCGTATTTCGGAGTCGCTCTCTGGCAGAACCAAATGGCTTCCAAGATCGCCGCTGGAGATCTTGTTTTGCTACAGAGTATGTATGATCATTCCATTAAGTATTTAGGGTTTCGAAATTCCAAATTACGGTTCTTATTTGACTGAACTTGAATTAATTTCACCAATGTGATATAGCTATTTATGATGCATTTTGAGCTTGCAGATATGAAGATTGTAAAATATGGCGATGTTGTTGAGGCCAGAACCGTTCAGTGGTCTTCGCTGCTGTGCTTGGTTCACCCTTATGAATCACTTATTTCCAAGGGTTTGTTCTTTTCCTTTCAAGTTCCTAAACTTGCTTAGTTTGTTAACTTGGAATTTGCCTGCGTAATTTGTGCAACCAATAAATAATTTTCGAATTGATGTTTAGACTCCTAGTACAAAAATTATCTGGCGGATCCATTTCTTGCTCAACAAGTTTTCAGATTTTGCAATTTTGGTTCGTGCAGGTGTAGAAGAGTTGATGACAGGTTGCCGTGTTGGGGCAACAGCAAAAGATAAGCTCAGGAGTGTCGTTATGTGGGTGCAGCAGTATCGATCGACTATCTGTAACATCAAGCTGTGGTCCGATCAAGTACTTGCGTCACCCTCAAAGGTTTGAAATTACTGTTTGTTGATTCAGCAGGCTGCATGTTTATTGGAGCTCTTTTGGTTGTTGAAGCTTTTTTTAGGAGCATTTCCTTTTTCATTTCATGATTATATATCTGCATTAGTTCCATGTTTATTTTGTGATTTCCTAAAATCAGTGGATGAATGATTATTTAGGATCAGCACAACAGAGATCCATTGCTTCATTGCTTTTAGTAAGGAGTAATGTCAAGTGGAAAATCACCTAAGACAAAGGAAGGGGGTGGGGGGAGAGAAAGAAAAAGAGTGGAAGGACATCCAATGAGTGCACTATTGGGCTCAGGGAATCATCTAGTGCATTTATCACTTTATATTTTATAGTTTGGAAGAAGTTACAACTTGTGCTGTAAGAAGATTGATTCAAATTTGCATAGAAATTTGTACTTTGGAAAATGAAAACAAATTAGGTAGGACAAAATACATGCTCCAAATATGAGTACTTCTCTTGGCTGCCTATTGTCAATTTACCATCTCCTCATGTCATGTAATGTTGTTTGACATGTGATATACCCTTTGTCGTGTTTTGTTGTCCTAAGTCAGTGCATTGGAAGTGAATATCCATTTGTATGATGTCATTAATAGTGTATCCTCTGATTTTATAGTGATTTCATTGTCCTATAAACACAATATTGGGAATTCAGATACGAGTTCTAAGTGAAATAGTGAATATGTGCATAAAAGAACAGATGAGGACTTTATAAGTGACTATAGGCAAGAAACCTTAAGCTTTATGCTTGAAATGTAGTGACCTATCTTATTTTCTCGCCCCTTGTTTCTAACACGTAATGTGTAAATGATCATGTTTATTGATATTTTTATTTTATTTTATTTTTGACAGAAGTTTATACATTTCAACCTTTAGGTTTAAATTTTGGGCAAAACAACTTTTCCTTCTAAAAGTTGACTTATTTCTCTTGGGAATGTTACTTTGATTAACATGCTTCATCCAATGCAGCACTGCTTAGATATACTGACGAACTACTGAATGTGATATATGCAGCAATTATATCTGTTTAAAAATTGGGAAGTGCTTCAGGAGAAACTGCCTCAGAATTGCTCTTCACTTATGGAAGTCTCTCAGCAGAAAACATGCTGCAAAGTAAGAGTCTGTGCATCTACTGCTGAAATTATTCCACTAGTGACACCAAGGAGTCTTGGTAATACCAAGAAAGATAATATTTTCGTTAGCGAGAGACTTTGCAAAACTAAGGATAAAAGCTTAGTAGATGATCTCTTATGCATTGGCTGCCGGCTATGTGGTTTACCCTTAAATTCCGAGTACGAGTTTAGATGATTGTCGAAGCTTTTCTTGTTGTGCAAGCCAATATGATTAGTGCTAATTCTTCCTTTCTTTCAGATTTGAGAAAAATGCTACTTCACTAATCTGTTCAAAAAGTTCAAGCTGCCTTCATACAGTGGCCTTGATATATAGACCTTTCATGGTAAGCTTATATTCATATTCATTACATGATACTTGAAAGGACTAATATTTGATTTTGAGCATTAATTGACTTGACTTGGTGAATTTAGTTTCACATGAAGCTAGAAAGTTATGACAAGTCCATAATAAATCCTATAAATCTCAGCTAACTGTTAAAAAATAATACCAGCCAAATTGATAAAGTTTTATGCTTATTTGAGGTGCCTATAGTTTCTTAGTATCTGTGAATGTGTTTTTGCTTCCATTTTGTTTTATAATTACCATATAAAAAAAAAAAAGATAAAAACAAATGTTGTCATGCATGGGATTTTTAAAACGGAATTAAAAAATCTTTACACATCTCTAATGTTTGCTTATTGATGCAATTTTTGGCAGCTATATGTGTGGGATGAATCAGATTACATGCCAGTTCTTGTTAGGAACAAAGCTGCAGAGATCTTGTTTGGGAACATCAAGGCTGAAAAGGTGTATCTGAGTTATAGAGAACAAATGCTCAAAAATGTTGCTGGTCCTCAGAATAAATTCAAGGATGCTGCTGCAAGACTTGCTGGTAACATGAGAATTTCTGGGGAAGGACACTCGACCACTAATGTGTCTGATGCGAGTGAAAGGTTGCCATTGGAGGAAAAGCATCTTCCTGTTAAAATATTCAACATTTATGATGTCTGGTTAATCATTCTTAAACTGTTGTTGCGTCAAGGAAATAACAGTCCGCTAAAATTTGAGATCCTTGTTGACCCCCGCTTAAACGTTGATAATGGGAGATTTGAAATGATTTTTGCATCAATGCCATGTTTTGGACCCAAGTGATAACTATTAACTTTGCTATATCAGCTTTTGCACCTTCATAAGTGCAAATTCCATAATTCCAGACATCCACTTTCAGAATTTAATTTACAAGAAAACCATTAGATCCAAAATCTGATAAAAACATTATCTTATTGTATATCATTGCGTGTTCTGATAGTGCCGTACATTAGAGATACTTGTAAGAGTAAAGTGACATAATTAGGTTTACAATGATTGCGATTCTAGTATAATTAGTCCTTGAAAAAAAAAAAATCAATTAAGTGTTTTATAATAGCAAAAGATAAATATATTGTTCTATCAATTCATCATATAAAATTTGATGATGGTACTTGTGCGTATCATTAACTACAAATATGTAATTTATTTATGAAAGGTTTAATTACTCTATTAGTCTCTATAGTTTCGCAAAATTTTCAATTAGGTCCCTATAATTTTTTTTCCTTTTAATTGGGTCCCTGCACCTATTTTTTTTTAATTAGGTCCCTGACGTGACCAAACAGTTAGATTTAACGGAATATTCCGTTCCTAAGTTAAAAATTCTATAACTTTATGTGAAATCGCCAATTCTCTTTCACTCATATTTTTCTGAAATACCATTTTACCCTCCCACACTTAGAAACTGTTCGTTCTCTTCTCTTCCCCCAAACTTAGAGAAGAAACTCGTTCACATTCATTGCTTGCCAACTCGCTCTGCTGCTGAGATCAACTCCACCGGAATATTGCTGGAGGGTAACATGTCTTTGACATCACTGCCGTCGTCGTAAGCGTTGCTTCTACCTCTAGGTAAGACAACGCTCAACCTTTCAGTCGTTGAAGGGTTTTTGTTTTTTTCTCCTGGAAAAATTTGTCATATTGTTTATTAGAGCTTCCTTTTTGTTTTCGAAACTGTTTTAAGGGGGATTTATGGCATTATTTTTTATTTTTGGTAAACAGTTATAGGTGATTCGGATTTCAGTATCGAAATCCACCATGGTGGCAAATTTGTTGACAGTGGACAACGATTAGAGTATTTAGGAGGAATGGTTGTGGAGGATTTACATTTTGAGGTTGATGAATGGTCATTGCAAGAGATTATCAGTCAGCTAAAGCAACTAGGGTATAAGGATTTCGTTAGGGTTTAGTACAAGGAACTTGGGATGGATTTGAAGTCAGGTCTTAGAGAGTTGAAGTCCGATGGGGATGCGATGAGAATGGCTAGGTCACTGGTGTCAAGTTCCTGCAAACATTGCGAGGTATATGTTGTCGATGGAGCCAGAGAAAGTAACAGGATTGAAATCACTTCAACTGATGCTGATTATATGCCAGAGGAAGGTGAAGACAGTGCTGATGATGATGGGTTGCTAGAGGTTGAAGTGGATGCTGAGTCAGAGTCTTCTACTGAAGAAGAGGTATTTGATGACAGTGCTGATGATGGTGACCATGAGGATCACTTTGGGTTTGAGGTGGAGGATAATGATCCACTATCAAATGCATTTGGGGGATTTACTGGCCCACTAAATAATGAGGGAACTGCAGCAGTTGGAACAGCTGAAGGTGATGAAGGTTTAAGGGATGGTGATGAGTAAGTTGGGGGCATATTGATGGATATGAGACTGATGACATAGACAGTTATGAGGGGGACTCTGATGATATGATAAAAAAGAGGAGGTTCCCTAAATACAATGAGGCAGAGATGAAAAGAGAGTATGAATTTCAGGCGGGGCTGGAATTTAAATCACTTAGTCAATTCAAAGAGGCTGTTAAGGAGCATGCCCTATTGAATGGTAGGGACATTAGGTTTCGAAAAAATGATAAGGTGAGGTGTAGAGTTGTTTGCAAAGGAAGAAAGGGAAAGTGCAAGTGGGTTTGTTTTGCGAGTAAGGTGGGGGTTCTGACTGTTTCCGGATCAAGACTTTGAATGGAAAGTGATAAACCACTATTTTATGGTTTACAATGTGTTTAATTGTGTGGTTTTATCATGGTCTTTACCCACTTATTCATATAATTAGCATGCATTTATATTTCCTTCCTAAAATTATTACATGATTGAAAACATGCTTCTTTGGTCTTAATTTAGCTAATCTTAATCATCTCTTATTACCGTTCGATGCCTTGATCTGTGTGTTAAGTGTTTCAGGCTTTATAGGGCATGAATGAGTGAGAGATTGGGAAGGGAAGCTTGCAAAAATGGAAGGAACACAAGAAATTGAGGAGATGACCAGCGAGAAGTGACGCGTACGCGTCAGCGACGCGACCGCGCGGAAGAAAGGAATTTGCAGTGATGCGGTCGCATGGCTCACGCGACTGCGCGGATTGGAAAAGCACAAGTGATGCGGAAGCGTGGACGATGCGAACGCATGGCAGGGAAAAACGCGAATGACGCGTCCGCATGGATGACGCGATCGCGTGATGTGCGCGATCTGCAGAATTACAAAAGTCGCTGGCAGAGATTCTGGGCCGCATTTCAACCCAGTTTTTGGCCCAGAAACACAGATTAAAGTCACGGAACTTGCAGAGACTCCGGATGCGCTAATAATTCATAATTTTAGGATTAGATGTAGTTTTTAGAGAGAGAGAGGTTCTCTCCTCTCTCTTAGGATTAGGATTAGGATTTTTAGAACTTAGGAATATTTTTTTTCTCATCCTTTTATCAGGTTCAATATCTTTTTATTTCAACTTCTCTTAATTGTTGATCATTGATGTTGCTTATTTGGCTTATGACTCTTCATATTTGGATTGATTTTATTTTATTAATAAAATTGAGATATTTCAGACTTATATGTCACTGATGTTTGGTGTCTATCCAAATTATTTTCATTCAAGTAGATTTTATTCCCTTTTGGCTTTGGTTGATTAATTGGTAACTCTTGAGTTATCAAACTCATTGTTGACTGAAAATTGGAATTCTTCAAGAATTAATTCGAGATCCAATAACTCTAACTTTTCCCAAGGAAAGACTGGGACTTGAGGATTCAAATTAATTCATTCACTTGACTTACATTCATAGTTAGAGGTTAACAAAGTGGGAGAAAAATCCAATTCTCATCACAATTGATAAGGATAACTAGGATAGGATTTTCAATTCTCATACCTTGCCAAGAGTTTATTTTACAGTCAATTATTTATTTTACTTGTCATTCATCATAATTGTTCCTCATTCTTAAAACCCCCAAATTACAAACTCATAACCAATAATAAGAACATACCTCCCTGCAATTCGTTGAGAAGACGACCCGAGGTTTAAATACTTCGGTTATCAATTTATTTAGGGGTTTGTTACTTGTGACAACCAAAACTTTTCTACGAAGGGATTTCTGTTTGTTTAGAAGCTATATCTACAACGCGAATATTTTTATAAATTCTTTACTAGCAAAAATCCTAACGTCAAAATGGCGCCGTTGTCGGGGAATTGCAAACGTGTGCCTTATTATTGGTTATTGTAAATATTTTTCAAAAATTTTTTTTTCTTTTACTTGTTTATTTGTTTCTCCTTTTTCCCCCTTATTTCTGATAACTACTATGAATTCTTACCCCTCTCGCTTTGAGTTTGGTTCTAACTTTGTTGAAGGAAATAGAAACCACAGCAGGAATATGCATCAAGGTCATACCAATCAAGGATGGATGGAGCCAAGAGGATCTAACCAACCCTTTAGGCAACAACATCATCCTAGATATCATGGACAGAGACCGTTTTACAATGCATGTCTAACTGATAGATTTGGTGGACCGCCTTGTAGCTACCAACAAGCCCCACCCTGTGCTCAGAGACCATCCTCTCGACATAACTTCGAACCACCATACTCACAAGCCTCTTTCCACCAAACACCTCCATATGACCCTAATCCTTATCCACCACACCAACCACCCTACGAGCCATACTTAGAACCACCACCTCAATATTCACTATCTCCATATCCTTATCAAGATGAACCACCTTCCTACCATGAACCCTTTTTCCCAATAAATGAACCCTCCTATCCACCCCAAACCTCCATGGAGAAAGCATTTACCGATCTACACTCTACTATACAAGCTCTCGCCACCTGAATCAGACCATCAAATACCTTCAACAATCAACCCTCAAGCTCTATGGTGCACGAAATTGTGATCACTACAACTTCGCACAACTAACCAGCAAGTGCACTGGGTCGTCCAAGTAATACCTTACGTGAGTAAGGGTCGATCCCACGGAGATTGTTGGTATGAAGCAAGCTATGGTCACCTTGTAAATCTCAGTCAGGCAGACTCAAATGGGTATAGTGATAAACGAATAAAGCATAAAGATAAAGATAGTGATAAACGAATAAAGCATAAAGATAAAGATAGAGATACTTATGTATATCATTGGTGAGAGCTTCAGATAAGCGTATGAAGATGCCTTCCCTTCTGTCTCTCTGCTTTCCTACTGTCTTCATCCAATCCTTCTTACTCCTTTCCATGGCAAGCTCATGTAGGGTTTCACCGTTGTCAGTGGCTACCTCCCATCCTCTCAGTGAAAACGTTGCCTATGCTCTGTCACAGCATGGGTAATCAGCTGTCGGTTCTCGGTCAGGCCGGAATAAAATCCATCGATTCTTTTGCGTCTGTCACTAACGCCCCGCCTGCTAGGAGTTTGAAGCACGTCACAGTCATTCAATCATTGAATCCTACTCAGAATACCACAGACAAGGTTAGACCTTCCGGATTCTCTTGAATGCTGCCATCAGTTCTCGCCTATACCACGAAGACTCTGATCTCACGGAATGGCTGGCTCGTTTGTCAGGCGAGCACTCGGTTGTCAGGCGATCAACCATGCATCATGTATCAGGAATCCAAGAGATAAACACTAAAGCCTTGATTGCTTGTAGAACAAGAGTGGTTGTCAGTCACCTTGTTCATGAGTGAGAATGATGATGAGTGTCACGGATCATCACATTCATCAAGTTGAAGAACAAGTGATATCTTGGAACAAGAACAAGCGGAATTGAATAGAAGAACAATAGTAATTGCATTAATACTCGAGGTACAGCAGAGCTCCACACCTCAATCTATGGTGTGTAGAAACTCCACCGTTGAAAATACATAAGAACAAGGTCTAGGCATGGCCGTGAGGCCAGCCTCCCAAATGATCTAAGATAGCATAAAACTCAAAGATAGCTACCAAGATGTCTAATACAATAGTAAAAGGTCCTACTTATAGAAAACTAGTAGCCTAAGGTGTACAAAGATGAGTAAATGACATAAAAATCCACTTCCGGGCCCACTTGGTGTGTGCTTGGGCAGAGCAATGAAGCATTTTCGTGTAGAGACTCTCCTTGGAGTTAAACGCCAGCTTTTATGCCAGTTTGGGCGTTTAACTCCCATTTAGGTGCCAGTTCCGGCGTTTAACGCTGGAATTTCTGTAGGTGACTTTGAACGCCGGTTTGGGCCATCAAATCTTGGGCAAAGTATGGACTATCATATATTGCTGGAAAGCCCAGGATGTCTACTTTCCAACGCCGTTGAGAGCGCGCCAATTGGGCTTCTGTAGCTCCAGAAAATCCACTTCGAGTGCAGGGAGGTCAGAATCCAACAGCATCTGCAGTCCTTTTGAGTCTCTGGATCAGATTTTTGCTCAGATCCCTCAATTTCAGCCAGAAAATACCTGAAATCATAGAAAAACACACAAACTCATAGTAAAGTCCAGAAAAGTGAATTTTAACTAAAAACTAATAAAAATATACTAAAAACTAACTAAATCTTACTAGAAACATACTAAAAACAATGCCAAAAAGCGTACAAATTATCCGCTCATCACAACACCAAACTTAAATTGTTGCTTGTCCCCAAGCAACTGAAAATCAAATAAGATAAAAAGAAGAGAATATACTATAGATTCCAAATTATCAATGAAACTTTGCTCCAAATTAGATGAGCGGGACTAGTAGCTTTTTGCCTCCGAACAGTTTTGGCATCTCACTTTATCCTTTGAAATTCAGAATGATTGGCTTCTTTAGGAACTCAGAATCCAGATAGTGTTATTGATTCTCCTAGTTAAGTATGATGATTCTTGAACACAGCTACTTATTGAGTCTTGGCCGTGGCCAAAGCATTCTGTCTTCCAGTATTACCACCGGATACATACATGCCACAGACACATAATTGGGTGAACCTTTTCAGATTGTGACTCAGCTTTGCTAGAGTCCCCAATTAGAGGTGTCCAGGGTTCTTAAGCACACTCTTTTTGCCTTGTATCACAACTTTATTTCTTTCTTTTTTTTCTTTCTTTTTCTCTTTCTCTTTTTTTTCGTTTTTCTCCTTCTCTCTTTTTTTTTGTGTATTCACTGCTTTTTCTTGCTTCAAGAATCATTTTTATGATTTTTCAGATCCTCAGTAACATGTCTCCTTTTTCATCATTCTTTCAAGAGCCAACAATTTTAACATTCATGAACAACAAATTCAAAAGACATATGCACTGTTCAAGCATACATTCAGAAAACAAAAAGTATTGTCACCACATCAAACTAATTAAGCTAGTTTTAAAGATGAATTTGAAATCCTGTACTTCTTGTTCTTTTGTAATAAAAACAGTTTTCATTTAAGAAAGGTGATGGATTCATAGGACATTCATAACTTTAAGGCATAGACACTAAGACACTAATGATCACAAGACACAAACATGGACAAACATAAGCATAAATTTTCGAAAAACAGAAAAATAAAGAACAAGGAGATTAAAGAATGGGTCCACCTTAGTGATGGCGGCTTGTTCTTCCTCTTGAAAGCCTTATGGAGTGCTTGAGCTCCTCAATGTCTCTTCCTTGTCTTTGTTGCTCCTCTCTCATGATTCTTTGATCTTCTCTAATTTCATGGAGGAGGATGGAATGTTCTTGGTGCTCCACCCTTAGTTGTCCCATGTTGGAACTCAATTCTCCTAGGGAGGTGTTTAGTTGCTCCCAATAGTCTTGTGGAGGAAAGTGCATCCCTTGAGGCATCTCAGGGATCTCTTGATGAGAGGGGTCTCTTGTTTGCTCCATCCTTTTCTTAGTGATGGGCTTGAGGTCATGCCTTCTCAGTTGAACCGGCTTCCCTCTTGAGTTTCTCTTCCATTGGGCGCCTTCTTCACAGATATCTATGAGGACTTGGTCCAACCTTTGATCAAAGTTGACCCTTCTTCATGGCCACAACTTCATAGAAGTGGTCTTGATGCACCCTTGAGATGAATTTCTCCATCTCCCATGACTCGGAGGTGGAAGCTTTTGCCTTCCCTTTCCTCTTTCTAGAGGTTTCTCCGGCCTTGGATGCCATAAATGGTTATGGAAAAACAAAAAGCAATGCTTTTACCACACCAAACTTAAAAAGTTTGCTTGTCCTCGAGCAAAAGAAGAAAGAAGAGAGTAGAAGAAGAAGAAATGAGGAAGAAGGGAGTGGCTGATGTATTCGGCCAAGGAGGGGGAGAAGTGGTGTTTAGGTTGTGTGAAGATGAAGGAGTGAAGAAGGGTTTATATAGGAGAGGGGGGAGATGGGGTTCGGCCATTATGGGTGGGTTTGGGAGGGAAAGTGGTTTGAATTTGAAGGGTGAGGTTGGTGGGGTTTTATGAAGGATGGATGTGAGTGGTGAAGAGAAAGATGGGAGTTGATGGGTGAGGGGTTTTTGGGGAAGAGGTATTGAGGTGATTGGTGAATGGGGGAAGAAGAGAGAGGGTGGTGGTGGGGTTGGTGGGGGTCCTGTGGGGTCCACAGATCATGTGGTGTCAAGGAAAAGTCATCCCTGCACCAAATGGCATTCAAAATCACGTTTTGAGCCATTTCTGGCATTAAACGCCGGGCTGGTGCCCATTCCTGGCGTTTAACGCCAGGTTCTTGCCCTTTTCTGGCGTTTAACGCCGGTCTGGTGCCCCTTTCTGGCGTTAAACGCCCAGAATGATGCCAGACTGGGCGTTAAACGCCCAACTGCTAGCCTCACTGGCGTTTAAACGCCAGTGGGTTCTTCCTCCAGGGTGTGCTGTTTTTCTTCCTATTTTTCATTCTGTTTTTGCTTTTTCAATGGATTTTGTGAATTCTTATGATCATCAACCTACAAAAAACATAAAATAACAAAAGAAAATATACAAAATATAACATTGGGTTGCCTCCCAACAAGCGCTTCTTTAATGTCAGTAGCTTGACAGAGGGCTCTCATGGAGCCTCACAGATACTCAGAGCAATGTTGGAACCTCCCAACACCAAACTTAGGGTTTGAATGTGGGGGTTCAACACCAAACTTAGAGTTTGGTTGTGGCCTCCCAACACCAAACTTAGAGTTTGACTGTGGGGGCTCTGTTTGACTCTGAATTGAGAGAAGCTCTTCATGCTTCCTCTCCATGGTGACAGAGGGATATCCTTGAGCCTTAAACACAAAGGATTCTTCATTCACTTGAATGATCAGTTCACCTCCATCAACATCAATTACAGCCTTTGCTGTAGCTAGGAAGGGTCTGCCAAGGATGATAGTTTCATCTATGCACTTCCCAGTCTCTAGGACTATGAAATCAGTAGGGATGTAATGGTCCTCAATCTTCACCAAGACATCCTCTACAAGTCCATGAGCTTGTTTTCTTGAGTTGTCTGCCATCTCTAGTGAGATTCTTGCAGCTTGTACCTCAAAGATCCCTAGCTTCTCCATTACAGAGAGAGGCATGAGGTTTACACTTGACCCTAAGTCACATAGAGCCTTCTTGAAGGTCATGGTGCCTATGGTACAAGGTATTGAAAACTTCCCAGGATCTTGTTTCTTTTGAGGTAATTTCTGCCTAGACAAGTCATCCAGTTCTTTGGTGAGCAAAGGAGGTTCATCCTCCCAAGTCTCATTTCCAAATAACTTGTCATTTAGCTTCATGATTGCTCCAAGGTATTTAGCAACTTGCTCTTCAGTGACATACTCATCCTCTTCAGAGGAGGAATACTCATCAGAGCTCATGAAAGGCAGAAGTAAGTCCAATGGAATCTCTATGGTCTCATTTTGAGCCTCAGATTCCCATGGTTCCTCATTAGGGAACTCATTGGGGGCTAGTGCACGCCCATTGAGGCCTTCCTCAGTGGCGTCCACTTCCTCTCTTCCCTCTCTAGATTCGGCCATGGTTATGGCTTTGCACTCTCCTTTTGGATTTTCTTCTGTATTACTTGGGAGAGTACTAGGAGGGAGTTCAGTAACTTTCTTGCTCAGCTGTCCCACTTGTGCCTCCAAATTCCTAATGGAAGACCTTGTTTCAGTCATGAAACTTTGAGTGGTTTTGATTAGATCAGAGACCATGGTTGCTAAGTCAGAGTGGTTCTGTTTAGCATTCTCTGTCTGTTGCTGAGAAGATGATGGAAAAGGCTTGCCATTGCTAAACCTGTTTCTTCCACCATTATTGTTGTTGAAACCTTGTTGAGGTCTCTCTTGATTCTTCCATGAGAAATTTGGGTGATTTCTCCATGAGGAATTATAGGTGTTTCCATAGGGTTCTCCTAGGTAATTCACCTCTTCCATTGAGGGATTCTCAGGATCATAAGCTTCTTCTTCAGATAAAGCATTCTTAGTACTGCTTGGTGCATTTTGCATTCCAGACAGACTTTGAGAAATCAAATTGACTTGTTGAGTCAATATCTTGTTCTGAGCCAGTATGGCATTCAGAGCATCAATCTCAAGAACTCCTTTCTTCTGACTTGTCCCATTGTTCACAGGATTCCTTTCAAAAGTGTACATGAATTGGTTATTTGCAACCATTTTAATTAGTTCTTGAGCCTCTGTAGGCGTCTTCTTCAGATGAAGAGATCCTCCAGCAGAGCTATCCAAAGACATCTTGGATAGTTCAGAGAGACCATCATAGAAAATACCTATGATGCTCCATTCAGAAAGCATGTCTGAGGGACATTTTCTGATTAATTGTTTGTATCTTTCCCAAGCTTCATAGAGGGATTCTCCATCCTTCTGTCTGAGGGTTTGGACTTCCACTCTAAGCTTACTCAATTTTTGAGGTGGAAAGAACTTTGCCAAGAAGGCATTGACTAGCTTTTCCCAAGAGTCCAGGCTTTCTTTAGGTTGAGAGTCCAACCATATTCTAGCTCTGTCTCTTACAGCAAAAGGGAATAGCATCAGTCTGTAGACCTCAGGGTCAACCCCATTAGTCTTGACTGTGTCACAGATTTGCAAGAACTCAGCTAAAAACTGATGAGGATCTTCCAATGGAAGTCCATGGAACTTGCAATTCTGTTGCATTAGAGAAACTAATTGAGGTTTAAGCTCAAAGTTGTTTGCTCCAATGGCAGGGATAGAGATGCTTCTCCCATAGAAGTCGGGAGTGGGTGCAGTAAAGTCACCCAGCACCTTCCTTGCATTGTTGGCATTGTTGTTGTTTTCGGCTGCCATGGGTTCTTCTTCTTTGAAGAATTCGGTTAGGTCCTCTACAGAGAGTTGTGCCTTAGCTTCTCTTAGCTTTCGCTTCAAGGTCCTTTCAGGTTCAGGGTCAGCTTCAACAAGAATGCCTTTGTCTTTGTTCCTGCTCATATGAAGGAGAAGAGAACAAGAAAATATGGAATCCTCTATGTCACAGTATAGAGTTTCCTTGAGGTGTCAGAGGAAAAGAAAAATAGAAGACAGAAGTAGAAAATTCGAACTTATCAAAGAAGATGGAGTTCGAATTTTGCATTAAGGAATAGTGTTAGTCCAAAAATAGAAGGATGTGAGAAGAAGGGAAGTGATTTTCGAAAATTAAGTAAAAGATTTTAAAAACATTTTGAAAAATACTAATTAAATTTTTGAAAATAAAAGTGGGGAAGAAATCAAGTGATTTTTGAAAAAGATTTTGAAATTAGAAATCAAAAAGATTTGATTGAAAACTATTTTGAAAAAGATGTGGTTAAGAAGATATGATTGATTTTAAAAAGATGTGATTGAGAAGATATGATTTGAAAACAATTTTAAAAAAAAGATTTGATTTTAAAAATTATTGACTTGCCTAACAAGAAAAGATATGATTCAAACATTAAACCTTCCTCAACAGAAAAGGCAACAAATTTGAAATGTTCAATCAAATCATTAATTGTTAGTAAGTATCTTTGAAAAAGGAAAGAAATTAATTTTGAAAAAGATTTGATTGAAAAGATATGCTTTTAAAAAGATATGATTGAAAAGATAAGATTTGAAAACAATTTTAAAAAGATTTGATTTTAAAAATTTTGAAAACTTGAAAAAAATTGATTTTGAAAACAAAATCTTCCCCCTTGTGCCATCCTGGCGTTAAACGCCCAAACTACTACCCTTTTGGGCGTTAAACGCCCAGCCAGGCACCCTGGCTAGCGTTTAAACGCCAGTCTGTCTTCTTCACTGGGCATTTTTGAATGCCCAGCTTTTTCTGTGTAATTCATCTGCTGCATGTTCTGAATCTTCAATTCTCTGTATTATTGACTTGAAAGGACACAAATTAAAAATATTTTTGGATTTTTAATAATGATGAATAATCAAAATGCAACTAAAATCAAATAACAATGCATGCAAGACACCAAACTTAGCAGTTTGTATACTATTGACACTAACAAGATGAGAATGCATATGAGAAACAACAAAAATACTCAAGTCAATAGAATTTAAAGATCAAAGCAAGGAAATCACCAAGAACATCTTGAAGATTAATGAAGACACATAAATGAATGCAAGAAGAACAGAAACATGCAGTTGACACCAAACTTAAAATGAGACACTAGCCTCAAACAAGAAATATTTTTGGTTTTTATGATTTTGTAAATTTTTTTTTTGGATTTTTCGAAAATTAAATGGAAGAAGAAAATAAAGGTATCAAAATTCTTAATGAGAATTCTAGGAATCATGCAATGTTAGTCTAAAGCTTTAGTCTAAAGGAATTAGACATAGCTAGCTAAGCTTCAGCAGGACATTGCATTCAAGAGCTAAATTGATGATGATCAATCAGCTTTGGTGATGATAAGAACATCACCTTGAAACACTAGAATTCATTCTTAAGAACTCTGAAGAAAAATAATGCCTAATCTAAGCAACAAGATGAACCGTCAGTTGTCCATACACAAAACAATCCCCGGCAACGGCGCCAAAAACTTGGTGCACGAAATTGTGATCACTACAACTTCGCACAACTAACCAGCAAGTGCACTGGGTCGTCCAAGTAATACCTTACGTGAGTAAGGGTCGATCCCACGGAGATTGTTGGTATGAAGCAAGCTATGGTCACCTTGTAAATCTCAGTCAGGCAGACTCAAATGGGTATAGTGATAAACGAATAAAGCATAAAGATAAAGATAGTGATAAACGAATAAAGCATAAAGATAAAGATAGAGATACTTATGTATATCATTGGTGAGAGCTTCAGATAAGCGTATGAAGATGCCTTCCCTTCTGTCTCTCTGCTTTCCTACTGTCTTCATCCAATCCTTCTTACTCCTTTCCATGGCAAGCTCATGTAGGGTTTCACCGTTGTCAGTGGCTACCTCCCATCCTCTCAGTGAAAACGTTGCCTATGCTCTGTCACAGCATGGGTAATCAGCTGTCGGTTCTCGGTCAGGCCGGAATAAAATCCATCGATTCTTTTGCGTCTGTCACTAACGCCCCGCCTGCTAGGAGTTTGAAGCACGTCACAGTCATTCAATCATTGAATCCTACTCAGAATACCACAGACAAGGTTAGACCTTCCGGATTCTCTTGAATGCTGCCATCAGTTCTCGCCTATACCACGAAGACTCTGATCTCACGGAATGGCTGGCTCGTTTGTCAGGCGAGCACTCGGTTGTCAGGCGATCAACCATGCATCGTGTATCAGGAATCCAAGAGATAAACACTAAAGCCTTGATTGCTTGTAGAACAAGAGTGGTTGTCAGTCACCTTGTTCATGAGTGAGAATGATGATGAGTGTCACGGATCATCACATTCATCAAGTTGAAGAACAAGTGATATCTTGGAACAAGAACAAGCGGAATTGAATAGAAGAACAATAGTAATTGCATTAATACTCGAGGTACAGCAGAGCTCCACACCTCAATCTATGGTGTGTAGAAACTCCACCATTGAAAATACATAAGAACAAGGTCTAGGCATGGCCGTGAGGCCAGCCTCCCAAATGATCTAAGATAGCATAAAACTCAAAGATAGCTACCAAGATGTCTAATACAATAGTAAAAGGTCCTACTTATAGAAAACTAGTAGCCTAAGGTGTACAAAGATGAGTAAATGACATAAAAATCCACTTCCGGGCCCACTTGGTGTGTGCTTGGGCTGAGCAATGAAGCATTTTCGTGTAGAGACTCTCCTTGGAGTTAAACGCCAGCTTTTATGCCAGTTTGGGCGTTTAACTCCCATTTAGGTGCCAGTTCCGGCGTTTAACGCTGGAATTTCTGTAGGTGACTTTGAACGCCGGTTTGGGCCATCAAATCTTGGGCAAAGTATGGACTATCATATATTGCTGGAAAGCCCAGGATGTCTACTTTCCAACGCCGTTGAGAGCGCGCCAATTGGGCTTCTGTAGCTCCAGAAAATCCACTTCGAGTGCAGGGAGGTCAGAATCCAACAGCATCTGCAGTCCTTTTGAGTCTCTGGATCAGATTTTTGCTCAGATCCCTCAATTTCAGCCAGAAAATACCTGAAATCACAGAAAAACACACAAACTCATAGTAAAGTCCAGAAAAGTGAATTTTAACTAAAAACTAATAAAAATATACTAAAAACTAACTAAATCTTACTAGAAACATACTAAAAACAATGCCAAAAAGCGTACAAATTATCCGCTCATCACTCTAGTGCACTTCCTTTTCAACCACATAATGATCCACCCATCCCATCACCACCATCCATGGAAGAGCACCCACATCCATCAATCCAAGAGCAAGATGATCCCAATGATGCTATTGATATGAAACAAGAGAGAGAGGATCATCTTCGCGAATCCATACTTCATAAGGAGCTAGAGGAGGCACTAAAGGTAAAGGTAGGAGAGACTCTTGAAGATGAAGGAGTAATTGAAGGGAGTTGTCATGGAAAGGTAATCATCAAGGAGGAGCAAGAGTCAAGGGATCATTTCAAGGAAACAGTAGATCAATTTCATGCAACCCTTCATCAATTGGAGCAAGCAATAAGTCAATTACCTTCCGGACATTCGGACACTCAAGGAACCCCCATGGCTTCATGTGGCGAATCTAATAAAGAACGTAGCATGAAGGAGACACTAGAGACACCAGTGGACAATAAGGAGCATGACTTTGTACTGGAACAAGTGGAGAAAGCCATAATAGTTGCAGAGAAAGAAGTGGTTGATGATTTAGGAGATGCAGAACCTCCATGGGAATCTCAAGTCACAGAACCCTCTTCTAAGGAGTTTGAATTTGTTGTTGAGGAGGGTGTACAACCCCCAAGGCATGTTATGGTTGAAGACTTGGAAGAGGTTGATCAAGAGATGGAGATTCAAGAAGAAAAAGTGCAACCTCCCATGCCCTTGGTGAACAATGAAGAGGAAATTGAATCAGAAGAAAGCTACTAAGAGGAAGAGGTTGATATTGAAGAAGCTTGCAAAGAGATGGTAGTTGTCAAAGAAGAACATAAAAAAGTAGAGCTTGCAAGTTCATTAGAAACCCCTCCCCCTAAGTTGCCATCATCCTTCACAACATTCAAGTGGGTAAAATTCATATCCCTTAGCTTTCTAATCCCACTTGAATAAGGGCTACTGGAGACGGATGGTCAACTTAGAGCTCTTTGTGACATTAAGCGTAAGAGGGAGATGGTCCGTGGTAGAAGTTGTCAAGCAAGGTTCAACATGGTTGTGTGCTCAATGTTTAAACGTAAAGGTTGGTGTAGAGCTTAGTTGCATGGGTCTAGGAAGTTGTTTGGACGCTTCAGTGAGAATTCTAAAGCTGAACCACCCGGATGGAATCATGACAATCAACTTGAAGACGGGTGCAGAAACAAGATTTGGGATCCCGGAGGATATTGGATTTGCAAACATTGGTGGAGATTCCTAGATCAATACAAGCATAAGCCACCATGATAGAGAGCTCGCCAAATGTCCAACTTAAGGACTTTAACAAAAAGTACTAGGTGGGAGACAACCCACCATGGTATGATCGTTCTCTTTTTAGTTTTAATTTTAGTCTATTTTTGAATTTTTATTGAACCTGCAATTTTTGCATGACATTCATTGCATTTTGCATTCTGCATACTGCATAAAAAAAAACACGCACGCGACGCGGCAGCGTCGCTGACGCGTCCGCGTCACCAGTGCGTAATGAAGAAAAGAATTGAACAGAGAGTCACGCGAGAGCGTGGCTGGAGGCTCGCCTTTTGCATAATTTGACCCCACGCGACCGCATCGCTCACGCGACCGCGTCATGTGGAACTTTGGCCTCCCACGCGACCGCGTCACCCACGCGGTCGCGTGACCTGAATATCGACGTGAAAAGAGTGCATGGCTGAAAGTTGTTCTGGAGTTGGGCCGGACTCATGCTGGAAGCCCAAGCCCTCCCACGCGAACGCGTGCCCCACGCGTCCGCGTCATATCTCCATGATGGCCACTCACGCGATCGCATGACCCACGCGATCGCGTCACCCCAGATTTGGTGAAAGTAAAAATTTTGAACAGAGAGTTGTGCGAGCGCGAGGCTGCCCTTGCGCCAGTAGCATAAACTGTGTCACGCGACCGCGTGACCAACGCGACCGCGTCGATTAACTTAAACCGCAAGTCACGTGACCACGTGCCTCACACGTCCGCGTCACTTGCGCTGCACAGCTTATCCTAATTTGCCAAATATCTTATCTTTTCTTCCCCAATCCTAATTTTTCCTCCATCCTTTCTTACTCACTTCTTTCCCTTCTCATTCTTCTTATCTTTCATTTTCTTTTACTTAATTGCATACTTTCATTCATTGCATTATTTTCATTAGTGTTGGAATTTTATTTGGGTCATTGTTTTTTTCTATATTTTTGTGGATTATTTGACAATTATATATTACTTTTTAAAGGGTTGCTTGCATGTTCAATTTAATACTTTCAAACAGCTTATTTACCATGCATGCTATGTGCTTGTGAAAATGTCCGTATGGCATTGTGCACTATTTTTAAGATTTCTTTTAATCTTCTACTATAAATGCTTGCTTTTTCACAAAATTCTTTTTATATTTCATTAATTAAATATAATTGTCAATACAAACGTTATTGTTAGTTTCTTACGACTAACAATACATTAAAGCTTTTGATGCTTGATCTATGCTACTCATGCCCTTGCCGGCATGCTAATAAACATCTTGCATCCAATACTCCCAATGCCTTGCTATATTTCCATTGATGAACTGATCACATGGAATCGCGACCATGTCTTTCATTCACATGGAATCCAATACTCGTACCGCCCTCTTCTTTGCTCCATCCCTTTGACTTCATGTCCCTTTCTCTTCTCCATTTTTCAGGCTGGCCACCAGAACGGGTAAAGAGAAAGCTTCTACAACGAGCAACAGCTGAGGAACCACAACACCCACCCATCTGTACATCTCAGCATGCACCGAGGACGGTGCAATCTTTAAGTGTGGGGAGGTCGATACCGATCTCCACGGGTTAGTTAGTCCCTTCTCAACACCAACTTTTGTTTTTCATTGTTGCATTTGCATGTTTGATTGCATGCTTATTTTTTGTGCATATTTTACCACTTGGTTAAAGTAACATTTTCTTTTTCAAGAAATTTTTATAGTATTTCACTAATTTGAATAAAACTTTTGGAAAAACTTGTTTGAAGAAATATTATTTTGGAACATAGTTTAGAGCTCGAACACACAAAACCAGTGAGATTTTGAGCCTATTTGATTGGTTGCATTTTATCAACCAATATTTTATTTTTGGTGTGTGTTTCTCTCTCTAAAAATTGTGATCTTTGTCTTGCTTAATTCTATATTTCCATTATTTGATGTATGCATGCACTTATATGATTGAGGCCTTGTTTCACTGAGCTTACATACCCTTATGGCCTTACCTTTTATTATCCTTTGCAAACCCATGTTGAGCCTATTTTACCCCTTTTTCTTTACTTTAGCTCATCACTAACTCTAAGTGGAAAACAATAATGTCCCTAATTTGAATCCTTGATTAGCTTAGACTAGTGAGAATGCTCATGAATTAAGTGTGGGGAAAAGTGGGTTTGGAAACGTTTGGTTTGGGAATTGAGTATGTTAGACTTTGTGTGAAAAATGAAAAATGTTAAGAACATGCTTATGCATTCAAAACCTTAATCATATGCATTAAAAAAAAAGCAAGTAATAAAAGGGGACAAAATGCCCCAAAGTAAGTGTTGGTATCAATGCATATGTACTAAACTCAAATTTAGGATGCATGAACATGTAGTAAACACAGTTAATGGGAAGTTAGATTTTGTATTTTAATTAAATGAATTGTCTTAAGTTAGGTGGAAAGTTTATGTTAATTAAGGATTCAGATTTTAGTCCACTTGGCCAAATACAATCCTACCTTGACCCTAACCCCATTACAACCCTTAAAAGACCTCTTGATTTGTGTATTGGTGCATTAAATTTTTGTTGATTGTTAGATGAAGAGCAAGCTATAGAAAGCAAGATTAGTAGAGAATTGAGAGAATTGACTCTAGACACTTGAGAGTTAGAATGATATACACTACTAGTAAAGGTTCAGTGCTTTAATTCTATGTTCCCTACTTTTATGTGCTATCTTCTTCTTGCAAGTTATTTATATTGTATTTTGTGATTTGAATTAGTGAAATCCAGTTCATATTTATTCTTGAAAGATTTATTTACTTTTTCACCAAGTAGGTAGAATCATTTTAGCATGTAGTTGCATTCACATTCATAGGTTGCATTGCATGAGTCTTGCTTTTCCCTACTCATTTATTTGGTCTCCTTGAGTATAGCATGAGGACATGCTAATGTTTAAGTGTGGAGAGGTTAATAAACCACTATTTTATGGTTTACAATGTGTTTAATTGTGTGGTTTTATCATGGTTTTTACCCACTTATTCATATAATTAGCATGCATTTATATTTCCTTCCTAAAATTATTACATGGTTGAAAACATGCTTCTTTGGTATTAATTTAGCTAATCTTAATCCTCTCTTATTACCATTCGATGCCTTGATCTGTGTGTTAAGTGTTTCAAGCTTTATAGGGCATGAATGAGTGAGAGATTGAGAAGAAAGCTTGCAAAAATGGAAGGAACACAAGAAATTGAGGAGATGACCAGCGAGAAGTGACGCGTACGTGTCAGCGACGCGACCGCGCGGAAGAAAGGAATTCGCAGTGACGCGGTCGCATGGCTCACGCGACCGCGCGGATTGGAAAAGCACAAGTGACGCGGAAGCGTGGACGACGCGAACGCGTGGCAGGGAAAAACGTGAATGACGCGTCCGCATGGATGACGCGATCGCATGACGTGCGCGATCTGCAGAATTACAAAAGTCGCTGACAGAGATTTTGGGCCGCATTTTAACCCAGTTTTCGGTCCAGAAACACAGATTAAAGTCAGGAAACTTGCAGAGACTCCGGATGCGCTGATAATTCATAATTTTAGGATTAGATGTAGTTTTTAGAGAAAGAGGTTCTTTCCTCTCTCTTAGGATTAGGATTAGGATTTTTAGAACTTAGGAATATTTTTTTTCTCATCCTTTTATCAGGTTCAATATCTTTTTATTTCGACTTCTCCTAATTGTTGATCATTGATGTTGCTTATTTGGCTTATGACTCTTCATATTTGGATTGATTTTATTTTATTAATACAATTGAGATATTTCAGACTTATATGTCACTGATGTTTGATGTCTATCCAAATTATTTTCATTCAAGTAGATTTTATTCCCTTTTGGCTTTGGTTGATTAATTGGTAACTCTTGAGTTATCAAACTCATTGTTGACTGAAAATTAGAATTCTTCAAGAATTAATTTGAGATCCAATAACTCTAACTTTTTCCAAGGAAAGACTGGGACTTGAGGATTCGAATTAATTCATTTACTTGACTTACCTTCATAGTTAGAGGTTAACAAAGTGGGAGAAAAATCCAATTCTCATCACAATTGATAAGGATAACTAGGATAGGATTTCTAATTCTCATACCTTGCCAAGAGTTTATTTTATAGTCAATTATTTATTTTACTTGTCATTCATCATAATTGTTCCTCATTCTTAAAACCCCCAAATTACAAACTCATAACCAATAATAAGAACATACCTCCCTGCAATTCGTTGAGAAGACGACCCGAGGTTTAAATACTTCGATTATCAATTTATTTAGGGGTTTGTTACTTGTGACAAC
Organism: Arachis stenosperma; assembly: GCF_014773155.1. Lineage (NCBI taxonomy): Eukaryota > Viridiplantae > Streptophyta > Magnoliopsida > Fabales > Fabaceae > Arachis > Arachis stenosperma. Next base: position 51,114,167 of record NC_080385.1, on the reverse strand, counting down.
CAAAACTTTTGTACGAAGGGATTTTTGTTAGTTTAGAAGCTATATCTACAACGCGAATATTTTTATAAATTCTTTACTAGCAAAAATCCTAACGTCAGAAAGCATATATGTGGAAGGAACTATAGCGGAAGACTTGCATCAAGTAGTTGGATCTCAAAGAAGATTGCAAACAACATCAGTAGAGGGGAGGAGATGAAGCTTGCGACATTTATTCAGACTATCCAAGACAAATACATGGCCAATATTAGTGTTGGTAAGGCTTACTGGGCAAGGAGGAAGGCAAGAGAAGATGTACATGGGCGGGCAATCCAACAGCATGGTAAACTAAGGGATTACTGTGCAGAGATACTTAGGGCAAATCTAGGATCTAGTCTGAGCATATTGGTTGATAGGCCTTCTATTACGCACTAGCCCCGATTTATGAGAATGTACATGTGCCTTGATGCAGTCAAGAAAGGCTTCTTGGCGGGGTATAGACCTATTATTGGCGTGGATGGATGTCCATTGAAGGGTGACCATGGACAGCAGCTGCTAGTTGCTATTGGCAGAGATCCAAATGACAATTACTTTCCCATTGCCGTAGCTACAGGAGAGGTAGAGACTAAGGAGAGTTGGAGGTGGTTCCTGGAGATGCTGTTAAATGACATTGGAGAATCAAGAAAGTGGATTTTTATGAGTGACCAACAAAAGGTATCACCTAATTTTTTTTGCAACTAATTTGATTTGAATATAAATATGCTATATATATATATATATATATATATACAAATTCATTTCATTTATAGCAGCTATGGGAATAAGCTGGATTATGACTTGGGAATATGATTCAGCAGCATATGAGGAATGTACAAGCATACAATATTTAGTAAGAATTATAAAAATTAAGTGGTATCAGAGCCAGCCCAAGGGGAAGGTATCTGATAACATTTATAAAGAAGAGATTTTTAAACTGGATTTTTATTGCAACTCTTCTTAATAAACCTCAAATATTTTATAGTTACAACTTTGAAGTAGCAGTGAGAACTGTTAATACGTTGGTCAGCCCTGATTATAATCCTGGTTGTAAGTCCTAGTAAGGTAGTAAATCCGTTGATTGACGAGGGTGGTCCTGTAACTCACAAAGTTCTAACCATAAAATGGCTAGTTTATTGAGAACGATGAGTAGTTTAAATCTAGGAAAAAATAATTCTTTAGTGATAAAAACAGATAATGATGAAGCATCCACCTCTGGAACTAAAAATGAGTTAGAAATAGCTAAATTAGAAGAAAGTTTTCATAATTGGAGTATACCTATAGTAGATAAAGATAAAATATATAAAAAGAGAAACTTCTGGGAAGGAAAAAATTATGAAATCCACATGTTAGAATATTGTAAACCAGGAACGAGTAGTAATAAAATTATCACCATCTTAGAAGAAGATAAATTGAAAGAACATAGCAGAAAAGGATATAACTTTATCCATATAGGATTAATACAAGTAGCCATAAAGCCTAATTTTAGAATAGGAATTAATCTGCCTATATTATTAACCTTAAGAGATACCAGGTTAAAAATTTTAATGATTCATTAATAGGAATATTAGAAAGTAACTGTCATGATGGACCAGTGTTTTTTAATTGCTACCCAAATTATGCTATGAATCTAAAAAATGAATACACCTGGCAAGCTTTAAAATTGCAAGTGACATCTGATGAGACTATTATAAATGAAAAATATGATCCATTTGAAATAATCTATAGGATATATTATAAAATTACTAAAGTTGATTATGACTTTAGAGCATTAAGACAATCATCAAAAGAAGAAACCATAATTATGCATGCAAACCTAAAAAGATCTAATATACAAACACCTAGAAGATTAAGACATGAAGAATTAAAGAGTCGTATGCCTGAAGAATGGATAATACCTGATGGTATTGAAGAACCACAAATACAAAATACTAGTATAAGAGAAATCATTAGAGAAGGACCTGATATTAGAATCAGGATGAATAGATCCCAATCATTAAGAGTTCCTGATAATATTGAAACTATTAGCCATAGAAATTCTATAGATAATTCGTCCATAGGAAATATCGATGATATTGTAGGAATTGACAACAGAAGGCCACATATAGCCACTGCTGTATATAAATCACCTTCAGAATTTGATCCAAGAGAATCACAAATTATGTCCGTAATTATAAAGGAAGAACCATTTGAGATTGATAAAGAATGGATAAGACAAGATTTTAATGCCGATTACAATAAATCACTAAGAGATTGGTATTTTACCAACCATTCAGAAAAAGAGGTTATTAGAATAAGAGAACTATTCTATGATTTTATGAAAGAAAATAGGATTAGTTTATTCTTCTTTGATTGGTACGTAAATTATTACTCCAAACCCGATAAGAAATTATGTCCTTTAACAAAACCAACTGTTGTTTGGAAAACAAGCTCAGGATCAGTAATAGAATCTGAATATCCTCCTAAAGAAACTATTAAAATACCAATTGGGAAAGACCTAGAAGTTGAAGCAACACCCTATAAAGATAGCAATACAGATGGAAATATAGAGAAAAGAGATATTAAAAAACTACATCAGCAATTAAACTTTACTAATACCATGTTAGATATAATGAAAAATCAATTAGGAAGAATGGAAAAGGTTATTAAAGTAGAAAAACCCATAGAAAAACCTATATATAAATTACAAAGTTTAGATAATATTAGCTTAAAATCCAAAGTAGAAACAGAGGTTGAAGAACTAAAAGAAAAACTTAGAAGTATTAGTCTAGGAAAATTAACAATTAATACATTACAAAAGGAAGAAGAATTAGAATTAAATAAAATATCCTATAAAAGAGATTATCCTAAAACCAGAAATTATTATTCTAGACCATCACCAGTAGATGTAGGCCTAGAAGAGCGAACACAATTAGTACAAAATAGTTTTTCAGGATCAGACTTAGTAGAATGGAATATAGATGGATTAAGTGAACAAGCCATTTTAGATCAAATGTGTAATATGACTATGGCTGCCACTGCCTATAAGATGAGAAAAGCTTCTGATAAAGAGGCAGCAATTATGATAACCCAAGGTTTTACAGGACAATTAAAAGGTTGGTGGGATAATTTTCTCAGCATCCAAGAAAAAGAATTAATTATTAATAGTATTAAACAAGAAGATCAGTCATCAGATGCTACATCCACATTAATATACTATTATTAAAAATTTTGTAGGAGATCCCAGTATTTTAAAGATAGGATACATACTCAATTAATGAATTTAAGATGTCCAACTATGTCTGATTATAGATGGTACAAAGATGTTTTTATGTCAAAAGTTATGATAAGAGATGATGCGCATGCACCTTTCTGGAAAGAAAGGTTCGTAGCAGCTTTACCAAAATTATTCTCTGAAAAAGTATTACAAAAATTACAAACACAGTATGGGACCCAGATTCCCTATAACTCATTAACTTTTGGACAATTACATAATATAATAGTACAAACAGGTATAGAAATATGCACAGATACCAAGATACAACAGAAAGTAAAACAAGAAAGTATCACGGGAAAGAGAGAGCTTGGTACTTTCTGCTATCAATATGGAATAACTCCTGAAAAAGCACCTAGTGGACAGCATAAAGTTAAAAAGAGAAAATTTTATAAAAAACATAAATATAATATAGATAAACCCCTTTATTATGAACAGAAATATCATAAAAAATTCCATAAAACCCCTAAAGGAAAACCTAAATTTTCTAATAAGAAAAAACCAATAACATGTTGGAAATGTAAAAAACAGGGACATTATGCTAATAAGTGTACAACAGAACAAAAAATAAATAAAATAGAAAATAAAGAAATTAAGCATGCCTTGACAGCTATATTAATCAATTCAGAATCAGAAGAAGAATCAAGTTATGAGGGTTCTTCTGAAACTGAAGACTATTTTATACAACAATTAGACTTTATGTCAGAAGAAGAAAGCTCAGAAGGAAATAGTGGAAAAGAGGAACAGGATAATAATAACTGTTTAGGAATAGGATTATGTAACTGTAAAAACTGTGAAAAAACTGTAAATGTTTTAACTAAAGAACAAACTTCTACACTAGTCAAAATAATTGACAAATTAGAAGATACACCATTAAGGGATGAATTTATAAGACAATTAGCTGAATTAGTTAAAAAAGAAGAAGAAAGTAAGCAAGAAATAAGACCAATAGAAATAAAAGAAATTTATAATCGTTTTAAAAATCCACAAGAAGAAGTTTCCCTTAATTCTCTCAAAGAAGAGATAAAAAAGCTAAAAAGAGAAGTTTCAGAATTAAAACAACAAAACATTAATATGGACTACAGATTGCTAAAAATAGAAGGAGAAAACATAATAAAAATCCAAGAACAATCTTTGCAAAATAATGAAGGGACTAGTAACATAACAATCCCCGAGAATTATATTAACCTAGGTACAGAAAATTATATAAATATATTAACATTATTAGTAAGTCAAAAATGGTTCACTACGATAACTTTAATAGTAGGAGAAGAAAAATTTGATTTAATAGCTATGGTAGATTCAGGAGCCGATGTTAATTGTATACAAGAAGGATTAATACCCACAAAATATTATGAGAAAACTACAGAAAGAGTCTTAATGGCAGAAAATGACAAAATGACTATAGACTATAAGTTATCTAAAGCAAAAATTTGTAAAAATAAGGTATGCTTTGCCACTACATTCTTTTTAGCAAGAAATATATCTCATCAAGTTATATTAGGAAATCCTTTTACTTTATTATTATATCCCTTTAATGTTGACATCGACGGAATAACTTGTACAAGAATTCCTAATCATCCTGTCCATTTTGAATTCCTCACAAGACCAAAACAACATGAACTCAATATGTTACAATACCTAACTACACAGGTTAGTGTAATGGAAACAGAAGTAAAACAAATTAATTGTTTAAGTCTAGAAAAAATTGTACATCACTTACCGCGTCAAGTTAATATCATAGAAAGAAAGACAAGACAAATTAATTACTTAAACCAAGAAGTTATACATAAAAGAATAGAAGAGCAATTACAGACTCCAGAAATACAAGATAAAATAAAAACAATTGAAGAAAAAATTAAAAAAGAATTATGTAGTTTAAATCCCACAGCTTTCCAATATAGAAAATTACATGAAATATCTTTACCATATGAAGATGGATTTAATGAAAAAGATATACCAACAAAGGCAAAACCAATACATATGAATAAAGAGTATCTAGAATATTGTAGAAAAGAAATACAAGAATATCTTGATAAAAGTCTAATAAGGCCTTCAAAATCACCCTGGAGCTGTACAGGCTTCTATGTGATGAAAGCATCTGAAATAGAAAGAGGTGCTCCAAGGTTAGTTATCAATTATAAACCTCTAAATAAGGTATTAAAATGGATTAGGTATCCTTTACCAAATAAAGGTGATTTAATTAAAAGATTAAACAAAGCAAATATCTTTTCAAAATTTGATCTAAAATCAGGATATTATCAAATTGCAGTAAAAGAGGAAGATAGATATAAAACAGCCTTTATAGTACCTTTTGGACATTATGAGTGGAATGTAATGCCTCAAGGATTAAAAAATGCTCCAAGCGAATTTCAAGAAATAATGAATAATATTTTTTACCCACATATAGAATTTGCTATAGTATATCTTGATGACGTATTAGTATACTCAAAGGGAATAAAGCAGCATATATATCATCTAGAAAAATTTATGAATATTATAAAAGAGCAGGGCTTAGTTTTATCAGAAAAGAAAATGAAAATTTTTACAACTAAAGTAAGGTTCTTAGGATATGAAATTTATCAAGGAACCATAGTTCCTATTAAAAGAGCTATTGAATTTGCAGATAAGTTTCCAAATGAAATAACTGACAAAAAACAATTACAAAGATTTTTAGGATGTTTAAATTATGTAGCAGAATTCTTACCTGGTATAAGAGTTACTTGCGAACCTCTTTATAAGAGGTTAAGAAAAAACCCACCTCCATGGACAAAAGAAATGACTTCTATAATAATAAAAATAAAAAATGCAGTAAAAGAAATACCTTGCATAAGTATATTAGACCCCTCGGCCAAACTAATTGTAGAAACAGATGCATCAGAATTAGGATATGGAGGAATTCTTAAACAAATACCTCCTAACAGTTCAAAAGAACAAATAGTAAAATATCATTCAGGAATCTGGAATCAAGCTCAAAAGAATTATCCAACAGTTAAAAAAGAGATCCTTGCCATAGTATTATGTGTTTCTAAATTTCAAGAAGATTTATTCAATAAAACCTTCTTAATAAGGACTGATTGTAAAGTAGCACCAAATGTTTTAGAAAATGATGTCAAAAATTTGGTTTCGAAACAGATATTTGCAAGATGGCAAGCTATTTTATCATGTTTTGATTTTACTACTGAACATATAAAAGGAGAACTAAATTCACTCCCTGACTTTCTTACTAGAGAATTCTTGCAGGGAAAAAATGGAGCAAAAACCAGCCTCCAGTGAAGATTATGGTCAACCTTTTGACCAAGAAAAAGAAGCAAAATTACCTATTATCTCAGTACCAGCAAAGCAATTATCATTAAGACCTATGACAATGTCACAGGTTGTAAAAGCATCATCATCATCATTACCTTCTAAGAGCTCTTCAATTACTACTAATAATAAATTCACATTATTACAACCATCAAATCTCTACAATACTCAGCCCTCAAAAGAACAGTTCCCTTACTATGAAAAACCCAATCCTATTAAAATATTAACCATTGAAAAAGAATGGTTCAAAAAAGACAGAAAAACCCTATACAAGACTATTTTCCCAAACACTTTCCATTACATTCCTATTAACCCACAAAAAACCCAGAAATTCTATGAATTCATATTAGTAGACACTGGGTCTATTGAATTAACACATTATAGAGACTCCAATACCAAACAACCTATTTATTCAAAAATAAAAATCATGAAAATATTATCTCTACAAGAGTGGGAGTTACCCCCATATCATTCTAAAAACTTCTCTTTAAAGTTTGAACCTCAAAGCTATACCTATTATGATTACCAGGAAGCATGGAACCATATTTTATTTCTAGCACCAAGTCCCCATTCTTGGTTCATATGGTTCAGGAAGGGGATATCATTACAATTTCCCAAATGGTTCCAATCATGGTTCCAGAATTTTGGACCAATAGAAGCCTTCTTCCCAAAAGAAGCCAGCATGGCGTATGAATACTTTAAAAGCAAGTCATCATTTTTACAAGAGTACAAATTCATTTCATTTATAGCAGCTATGGGAATAAGCTGGATTATGACTTGGGAATATGATTCAGCAGCATATGAGGAATGTACAAGCATACAATATTTAGTAAGAATTATAAAAATTAAGTGGTGGAACAAATATGATATAAATCTGCTAAGTAAAAGAGCTATTGATCAATGGTTAACCACATCACAAAAGCGTCCGGCAATAACAGCTTCAAGCACCAATAATGAGCAAATAGCATATAAAAAGGAGACTCAATTCTTAGCACAAAAGAGACAAATTATGGCAGCCTTAGCGGCAGCAACTTCAGAAGAAGATATTCAAAACTCTTTACAAGCCATACAGACCGTGCCTCTTGGAGAAGATGAAGAGGTCCAGTCCAGTCCAGCTCATTACTATCAAGACTCACAAGACCCATTTGAGATGTAACAAAGTACTGTACATATAATCAATGTAAAAGCCCAATCATAAAAAAAAAAAAAAAACGTAAAAAGTAAAAAAAAAAAAAAAAAATAAATAAATAAAAAAGCAAACAGTGAATGTCGGCAAACAGTAAATGTCGGCAAACAGTAAAAGCAAACAGTGCATGTCGGCAAACAGTAAAAGCAAACAGTACTGTCGGCAAACAGTACTCAAATAGTCATCATTTGGGGTCTATAAATACCCAAGGCCTCACTCCTTCAAAGGCATCAAATACTTGAAAGCTCAAGAAACCTCTCCACTCTCATATCTTCTTACTTCATATTTCCTCTAAATATTTGTAATTATCTTCAAGAATCTTCAAGAATTGTATCAACTTTGCAAGCAATAATAGTACAAGTCCATTTCCGTAAGCTTTATTCATTCTCTTAATCTCTTTATTATTCTATTCTGTTCTTTTAAACACAATGAATATATCCATGATAAAAAATTTCATCATAATTACAATAATTTATGAAATATATCATCATTATAATAGATATTATTCAGAAAAACTATATGAACACAACAACAAGTTATATAAAAACTACGAAGAAATTCCGCAAGAAGAAATCTCTGAAAATTTTGATATATAAACTCTAGTAGATAAGAATGCCCGGTATAGCAATTCAAACATTACAAGAATTAAAAAATGATTTAGAGCTTCAGAATAATCAAAGAAGATATTATGAAGTACGATTACAAAATAGTAACATGTACACAAGAAATAAAGAAGAAGTAGAACGTTTCTGTAAAAATTGTATAAGAAGTATAACAAAAGAAATAGAAAAATTACTAGAAGAAATTATAAGTGGGAGGTTTATTAAGAAGAGTTGCAATAAAAATCCAGTTTAAAAATCTCTTCTTTATAAATGTTATCAGATACCTTCCCCTTGGGCAGGCTCTGATACCACTTATAATGACTTGAATAAATTTTTAAAATATCTTTCTTTGGTTGGGTTTATATTATTAAAATTTTCTATTTCTTCTAGTAATTTTTCTATTTCTTTTGTTATACTTCTTATACAATTTTTACAGAAACGTTCTACTTCTTCTTTATTTCTTGTGTACATGTTACTATTTTGTAATCGTACTTCATAATATCTTCTTTGATTATTCTGAAGCTCTAAATCATTTTTTAATTCTTGTAATGTTTGAATTGCTATACCGGGCATTCTTATCTACTAGAGTTTATATATCAAAATTTTCAGAGATTTCTTCTTGCGGAATTTCTTCGTAGTTTTTATATAACTTGTTGTTGTGTTCATATAGTTTTTCTGAATAATATCTATTATAATGATGATATATTTCATAAATTATTGTAATTATGATGAAATTTTTTATCATGGATATATTCATTGTGTTTAAAAGAACAGAATAGAATAATAAAGAGATTAAGAGAATGAATAAAGCTTACGGAAATGGACTTGTACTATTATTGCTTGCAAAGTTGATACAATTCTTGAAGATTCTTGAAGATAATTACAAATGTTTAGAGGAAATATGAAGTAAGAAGATATGAGAGTGGAGAGGTTTCTTGAGCTTTCAAGTATTTGATGCCTTTGAAGGAGTGAGGCCTTGGGTATTTATAGACCCCAAATGATGACTATTTGAGTACTGTTTGCCGACAGTACTGTTTGCTTTTACTGTTTGCCGACATGCACTGTTTGCTTTTACTGTTTGCCGACATTTACTGTTTGCCGACATTCACTGTTTGCTTTTTTATTTTTATTTTTTTTTTACTTTTTACGTTTTTTTTTTTTTTTTTTTTTATGATTGGGCTGGACTTCATACTTTGTTACATCTCAAGAGGCTGGACTGGTCTGTATGGCTTGTAAAGAGTTTTGAATATCTTCTTCTGAAGTTGCTGCCGCTAAGGCTGCCATAATTTGTCTCTTTTGTGCTAAGAATTGAGTCTCCTTTTTATATGCTATTTGCTCATTATTGGTGCTTGAAGCTGTTATTGCCGGACGCTTTTGTGATGTGGTTAACCATTGATCAATAGCTCTTTTACTTAGCAGATTTATATCATATTTGTTCCACCACTTAATTTTTATAATTCTTACTAAATATTGTATGCTTGTACATTCCTCATATGCTGCTGAATCATATTCCCAAGTCATAATCCAGCTTATTCCCATAGCTGCTATAAATGAAATGAATTTGTACTCTTGTAAAAATGATGACTTGCTTTTAAAGTATTCATACGCCATGCTGGCTTCTTTTGGGAAGAAGGCTTCTATTGGTCCAAAATTCTGGAACCATGATTGGAACCATTTGGGAAATTGTAATGATATCCCCTTCCTGAACCATATGAACCAAGAATGGGGACTTGGTGCTAGAAATAAAATATGGTTCCATGCTTCCTGGTAATCATAATAGGTATAGCTTTGAGGTTCAAACTTTAAAGAGAAGTTTTTAGAATGATATGGGGGTAACTCCCACTCTTGTAGAGATAATATTTTCATGATTTTTATTTTTGAATAAATAGGTTGTTTGGTATTGGAGTCTCTATAATGTGTTAATTCAATAGACCCAGTGTCTACTAATATGAATTCATAGAATTTCTGGGTTTTTGTGGGTTAATAGGAATGTAATGGAAAGTGTTTGGGAAAATAGTCTTGTATAGGGTTTTTCTGTCTTTTTTGAACCATTCTTTTTCAATGGTTAATATTTTAATAGGATTGGGTTTTTCATAGTAAGGGAACTGTTCTTTTGAGGGCTGAGTATTGTAGAGATCTGATGGTTGTAATAATGTGAATTTATTATTAGTAGTAATTGAAGAGCTCTTAGAAGGTAATGATGATGATGATGCTTTTACAACCTGTGACATTGTCATAGGTCTTAATGATAATTGCTTTGCTGGTACTGAGATAATAGGTAATTTTGCTTCTTTTTCTTGGTCAAAAGGTTGACCATAATCTTCACTGGAGGCTGGTTTTTGCTCCATTTTTTTCCTGCAAGAATTCTCTAGTAAGAAAGTCAGGGAGTGAATTTAGTTCTCCTTTTATATGTTCAGTAGTAAAATCAAAACATGATAAAATAGCTTGCCATCTTGCAAATATCTGTTTCGAAACCAAATTTTTGACATCATTTTCTAAAACATTTGGTGCTACTTTACAATCAGTCCTTATTAAGAAGGTTTTATTGAATAAATCTTCTTGAAATTTAGAAACACATAATACTATGGCAAGGATCTCTTTTTTAACTGTTGGATAATTCTTTTGAGCTTGATTCCAGATTCCTGAATGATATTTTACTATTTGTTCTTTTGAACTGTTAGGAGGTATTTGTTTAAGAATTCCTCCATATCCTAGTTCTGATGCATCTGTTTCTACAATTAGTTTGGCCGAGGGGTCTAATATACTTATGCAAGGTATTTCTTTTACTGCATTTTTTATTTTTATTATTATAGAAGTCATTTCTTTTGTCCATGGAGGTGGGTTTTTTCTTAACCTCTTATAAAGAGGTTCGCAAGTAACTCTTATACCAGGTAAGAATTCTGCTACATAATTTAAACATCCTAAAAATCTTTGTAATTGTTTTTTGTCAGTTATTTCATTTGGAAACTTATCTGCAAATTCAATAGCTCTTTTAATAGGAACTATGGTTCCTTGATAAATTTCATATCCTAAGAACCTTACTTTAGTTGTAAAAATTTTCATTTTCTTTTCTGATAAAACTAAGCCCTGCTCTTTTATAATATTCATAAATTTTTCTAGATGATATATATGCTGCTTTATTCCCTTTGAGTATACTAATACGTCATCAAGATATACTATAGCAAATTCTATATGTGGGTAAAAATATTATTCATTATTTCTTGAAATTCGCTTGGAGCATTTTTTAATCCTTGAGGCATTACATTCCACTCATAATGTCCAAAAGGTACTATAAAGGCTGTTTTATATCTATCTTCCTCTTTTACTGCAATTTGATAATATCCTGATTTTAGATCAAATTTTGAAAAGATATTTGCTTTGTTTAATCTTTTAATTAAATCACCTTTATTTGGTAAAGGATACCTAATCCATTTTAATACCTTATTTAGAGGTTTATAATTGATAACTAACCTTGGAGCACCTCTTTCTATTTCAGATGCTTTCATCACATAGAAGCCTGTACAGCTCCAGGGTGATTTTGAAGGCCTTATTAGACTTTTATCAAGATATTCTTGTATTTCTTTTCTACAATATTCTAGATACTCTTTATTCATATGTATTGGTTTTGCCTTTGTTGGTATATCTTTTTCATTAAATCCATCTTCATATGGTAAAGATATTTCATGTAATTTTTTATATTGGAAAGCTGTGGGATTTAAACTACATAATTCTTTTTTAATTTTTTCTTCAATTGTTTTTATTTTATCTTGTATTTCTGGAGTCTGTAATTGCTCTTCTATTCTTTTATGTATAACTTCTTGGTTTAAGTAATTAATTTGTCTTGTCTTTCTTTCTATGATATTAACTTGACGCGGTAAGTGATGTACAATTTTTCTAGACTTAAACAATTAATTTGTTTTACTTCTGTTTCCATTACACTAACCTGTGTAGATAGGTATTGTAACATATTGAGTTCATGTTGTTTTGGTCTTGTGAGGAATTCAAAATGGACAGGATGATTAGGAATTCTTGTACAAGTTATTCCGTCGATGTCAACATTAAAGGGATATAATAATAAAGTAAAAGGATTTCCTAATATAACTTGATGAGATATATTTCTTGCTAAAAAGAATGTAGTGGCAAAGCATACCTTATTTTTACAAATTTTTGCTTTAGATAACTTATAGTCTATAGTCATTTTGTCATTTTCTGCCATTAAGACTCTTTCTGTAGTTTTCTCATAATATTTTGTGGGTATTAATCCTTCTTGTATACAATTAACATCGGCTCCTGAATCTACCATAGCTATTAAATCAAATTTTTCTTCTCCTACTATTAAAGTTATCGTAGTGAACCATTTTTGACTTACTAATAATGTTAATATATTTATATAATTTTCTGTACCTAGGTTAATATAATTCTCGGGGATTGTTATGTTACTAGTCCCTTCATTATTTTGCAAAGATTGTTCTTGGATTTTTATTATGTTTTCTCCTTCTATTTTTAGCAATCTGTAGTCCATATTAATGTTTTGTTGTTTTAATTCTGAAACTTCTCTTTTTAGCTTTTTATCTCTTCTTTGAGAGAATTAAGGGAAACTTCTTCTTGTGGATTTTTAAAACGATTATAAATTTCTTTTATTTCTATTGGTCTTATTTCTTGCTTACTTTCTTCTTCTTTTTTAACTAATTCAGCTAATTGTCTTATAAATTCATCCCTTAATGGTGTATCTTCTAATTTGTCAATTATTTTGACTAGTGTAGAAGTTTGTTCTTTAGTTAAAACATTTACAGTTTTTTCACAGTTTCTACAGTTACATAATCCTATTCCTAAACAGTTATTATTATCATGTTCCTCTTTTCCACTATTTCCTTCTGAGCTTTCTTCTTCTGACATAAAGTCTAATTGTTGTATAAAATAGTCTTCAGTTTCAGAAGAACCCTCATAACTTGATTCTTCTTCTGATTCTGAATTGATTAATATAGCTGTCAAGGCATGCTTAATTTCTTTATTTTCTATTTTATTTATTTTTTGTTCTGTTATACACTTATTAGCATAATGTCCCTGTTTTTTACATTTCCAACATGTTATTGGTTTTTCTTATTAGAAAATTTAGGTTTTCCTTTAGGGGTTTTATGGAATTTTTTATGATATTTCTGTTCATAATAAAGGGGTTTATCTATATTATATTTATGTTTTTTATAAAATTTTCTCTTTTTAACTTTATGCTGTCCACTAGGTGCTTTTTCAGGAGTTATTCCATATTGATAGCAGAAAGTACCAAGCTCTCTCTTTCCCGTGATACTTTCTTGTTTTACTTTCTGTTGTATCTTGGTATCTGTGCATATTTCTATACCTGTTTGTACTATTATATTATGTAATTGTCCAAAAGTTAATGAGTTATAGGGAATCTGGGTCCCATACTGTGTTTGTAATTTTTGTAATACTTTTTCAGAGAATAATTTTGGTAAAGCTGCTACGAACCTTTCTTTCCAGAAAGGTGCATGCGCATCATCTCTTATCATAACTTTTGACATAAAAACATCTTTGTACCATCTATAATCAGACATAGTTGGACATCTTAAATTCATTAATTGAGTATGTATCCTATCTTTAAAAATACTGGGATCTCCTACAAAATTTTTAATAATAGTATATATTAATGTGGATGTAGCATCTGATGACTGATCTTCTTGTTTAATACTATTAATAATTAATTCTTTTTCTTGGATGCTGAGAAAATTATCCCACCAACCTTTTAATTGTCCTGTAAAACCTTGGGTTATCATAATTGCTGCCTCTTTATCAGAAGCTTTTCTCATCTTATAGGCAGTGGCAGCCATAGTCATATTACACATTTGATCTAAAATGGCTTGTTCACTTAATCCATCTATATTCCATTCTACTAAGTCTGATCCTGAAAAACTATTTTGTACTAATTGTGTTCGCTCTTCTAGGCCTACATCTACTGGTGATGGTCTAGAATAATAATTTCTGGTTTTAGGATAATCTCTTTTATAGGATATTTTATTTAATTCTAATTCTTCTTCCTTTTGTAATGTATTAATTGTTAATTTTCCTAGACTAATACTTCTAAGTTTTTCTTTTAGTTCTTCAACCTCTGTTTCTACTTTGGATTTTAAGCTAATATTATCTAAACTTTGTAATTTATATAGGTTTTTCTATGGGTTTTTCTACTTTAATACCTTTTCCATTCTTCCTAATTGATTTTTCATTATATCTAACATGGTATTAGTAAAGTTTAATTGCTGATGTAGTTTTTTAATATCTCTTTTCTCTATATTTCCATCTGTATTGCTATCTTTATAGGGTGTTGCTTCAACTTCTAGGTCTTTCCCAATTGGTATTTTAATAGTTTCTTTAGGAGGATATTCAGATTCTATTACTGATCCTGAGCTTGTTTTCCAAACAACAGTTGGTTTTGTTAAAGGACATAATTTCTTATCGGGTTTGGAGTAATAATTTACGTACCAATCAAAGAAGAATAAACTAATCCTATTTTCTTTCATAAAATCATAGAATAGTTCTCTTATTCTAATAACCTCTTTTTCTGAATGGTTGGTAAAATACCAATCTCTTAGTGATTTATTGTAATCGGCATTAAAATCTTGTCTTATCCATTCTTTATCAATCTCAAATGGTTCTTCCTTTATAATTACGGACATAATTTGTGATTCTCTTGGATCAAATTCTGAAGGTGATTTATATACAGCAGTGGCTATATGTGGCCTTCTGTTGTCAATTCCTACAATATCATCGATATTTCCTATGGACGAATTATCTATAGAATTTCTATGGCTAATAGTTTCAATATTATCAGGAACTCTTAATGATTGGGATCTATTCATCCTGATTCTAATATCAGGTCCTTCTCTAATGATTTCTCTTATACTAGTATTTTGTATTTGTGGTTCTTCAATACCATCAGGTATTATCCATTCTTCAGGCATACGACTCTTTAATTCTTCATGTCTTAATCTTCTAGGTGTTTGTATATTAGATCTTTTTAGGTTTGCATGCATAATTATGGTTTCTTCTTTTGATGATTGTCTTAATGCTCTAAAGTCATAATCAACTTTAGTAATTTTATAATATATCCTATAGATTATTTCAAATGGATCATATTTTTCATTTATAATAGTCTCATCAGATGTCACTTGCAATTTTAAAGCTTGCCAGGTGTATTCATTTTTTAGATTCATAGCATAATTTGGGTAGCAATTAAAAAACACTGGTCCATCATGACAGTTACTTTCTAATATTCCTATTAATGAATCATTAAAATTTTTTAACCTGGTATCTCTTAAGGTTAATAATATAGGCAGATTAATTCCTATTCTAAAATTAGGCTTTATGGCTACTTGTATTAATCCTATATGGATAAAGTTATATCCTTTTCTGCTATGTTCTTTCAATTTATCTTCTTCTAAGATGGTGATAATTTTATTACTACTCGTTCCTGGTTTACAATATTCTAACATGTGGATTTCATAATTTTTTCCTTCCCAGAAGTTTCTCTTTTTATATATTTTATCTTTATCTACTATAGGTATACTCCAATTATGAAAACTTTCTTCTAATTTAGCTATTTCTAACTCATTTTTAGTTCCAGAGGTGGATGCTTCATCATTATCTGTTTTTATCACTAAAGAATTATTTTTTCCTAGATTTAAACTACTCATCGTTCTCAATAAACTAGCCATTTTATGGTTAGAACTTTGTGAGTTACGGGACCACCCTCGTCAATCAACGGATTTACTGCCTTACTAGGACTTACAACCAGGATTATAATCAGGGCTGACCAACGTATTAACAGTTCTCACTGCTACTTCAAAGTTGTAACTATAAAATATTTGAGGTTTATTAAGAAGAGTTGCAATAAAAATCCAGTTTAAAAATCTCTTCTATAACATTTATAAAGAAGAGATTTTTAAACTGGATTTTTATTGCAACTCTTCTTAATAAACCTCAAATATTTTATAGTTACAACTTTGAAGTAGCAGTGAGAACTGTTAATACGTTGGTCAGCCCTGATTATAATCCTGGTTGTAAGTCCTAGTAAGGCAGTAAATCCGTTGATTGACGAGGGTGGTCCCGTAACTCACAAAGTTCTAACCATAAAATGGCTAGTTTATTGAGAACGATGAATAGTTTAAATCTAGGAAAAAATAATTCTTTAGTGATAAAAACAGATAATGATGAAGCATCCACCTCTGGAACTAAAAATGAGTTAGAAATAGCTAAATTAGAAGAAAGTTTTCATAATTGGAGTATACCTATAGTAGATAAAGATAAAATATATAAAAAGAGAAACTTCTGGGAAGGAAAAAATTATGAAATCCACATGTTAGAATATTGTAAACCAGGAACGAGTAGTAATAAAATTATCACCATCTTAGAAGAAGATAAATTGAAAGAACATAGCAGAAAAGGATATAACTTTATCCATATAGGATTAATACAAGTAGCCATAAAGCCTAATTTTAGAATAGGAATTAATCTGCCTATATTATTAACCTTAAGAGATACCAGGTTAAAAAATTTTAATGATTCATTAATAGGAATATTAGAAAGTAACTGTCATGATGGACCAGTGTTTTTTAATTGCTACCCAAATTATGCTATGAATCTAAAAAATGAATACACCTGGCAAGCTTTAAAATTGCAAGTGACATCTGATGAGACTATTATAAATGAAAAATATGATCCATTTGAAATAATCTATAGGATATATTATAAAATTACTAAAGTTGATTATGACTTTAGAGCATTAAGACAATCATCAAAAGAAGAAACCATAATTATGCATGCAAACCTAAAAAGATCTAATATACAAACACCTAGAAGATTAAGACATGAAGAATTAAAGAGTCGTATGCCTGAAGAATGGATAATACCTGATGGTATTGAAGAACCACAAATACAAAATACTAGTATAAGAGAAATCATTAGAGAAGGACCTGATATTAGAATCAGGATGAATAGATCCCAATCATTAAGAGTTCCTGATAATATTGAAACTATTAGCCATAGAAATTCTATAGATAATTCGTCCATAGGAAATATCGATGATATTGTAGGAATTGACAACAGAAGGCCACATATAGCCACTGCTGTATATAAATCACCTTCAGAATTTGATCCAAGAGAATCACAAATTATGTCCGTAATTATAAAGGAAGAACCATTTGAGATTGATAAAGAATGGATAAGACAAGATTTTAATGCCGATTACAATAAATCACTAAGAGATTGGTATTTTACCAACCATTCAGAAAAAGAGGTTATTAGAATAAGAGAACTATTCTATGATTTTATGAAAGAAAATAGGATTAGTTTATTCTTCTTTGATTGGTACGTAAATTATTACTCCAAACCCGATAAGAAATTATGTCCTTTAACAAAACCAACTGTTGTTTGGAAAACAAGCTCAGGATCAGTAATAGAATCTGAATATCCTCCTAAAGAAACTATTAAAATACCAATTGGGAAAGACCTAGAAGTTGAAGCAACACCCTATAAAGATAGCAATACAGATGGAAATATAGAGAAAAGAGATATTAAAAAACTACATCAGCAATTAAACTTTACTAATACCATGTTAGATATAATGAAAAATCAATTAGGAAGAATGGAAAAGGTTATTAAAGTAGAAAAACCCATAGAAAAACCTATATATAAATTACAAAGTTTAGATAATATTAGCTTAAAATCCAAAGTAGAAACAGAGGTTGAAGAACTAAAAGAAAAACTTAGAAGTATTAGTCTAGGAAAATTAACAATTAATACATTACAAAAGGAAGAAGAATTAGAATTAAATAAATATCCTATAAAAGAGATTATCCTAAAACCAGAAATTATTATTCTAGACCATCACCAGTAGATGTAGGCCTAGAAGAGCGAACACAATTAGTACAAAATAGTTTTTCAGGATCAGACTTAGTAGAATGGAATATAGATGGATTAAGTGAACAAGCCATTTTAGATCAAATGTGTAATATGACTATGGCTGCCACTGCCTATAAGATGAGAAAAGCTTCTGATAAAGAGGCAGCAATTATGATAACCCAAGGTTTTACAGGACAATTAAAAGGTTGGTGGGATAATTTTCTCAGCATCCAAGAAAAAGAATTAATTATTAATAGTATTAAACAAGAAGATCAGTCATCAGATGCTACATCCACATTAATATATACTATTATTAAAAATTTTGTAGGAGATCCCAGTATTTTAAAGATAGGATACATACTCAATTAATGAATTTAAGATGTCCAACTATGTCTGATTATAGATGGTACAAAGATGTTTTTATGTCAAAAGTTATGATAAGAGATGATGCGCATGCACCTTTCTGGAAAGAAAGGTTCGTAGCAGCTTTACCAAAATTATTCTCTGAAAAAGTATTACAAAAATTACAAACACAGTATGGGACCCAGATTCCCTATAACTCATTAACTTTTGGACAATTACATAATATAATAGTACAAACAGGTATAGAAATATGCACAGATACCAAGATACAACAGAAAGTAAAACAAGAAAGTATCACGGGAAAGAGAGAGCTTGGTACTTTCTGCTATCAATATGGAATAACTCCTGAAAAAGCACCTAGTGGACAGCATAAAGTTAAAAAGAGAAAATTTTATAAAAAACATAAATATAATATAGATAAACCCCTTTATTATGAACAGAAATATCATAAAAAATTCCATAAAACCCCTAAAGGAAAACCTAAATTTTCTAATAAGAAAAAACCAATAACATGTTGGAAATGTAAAAAACAGGGACATTATGCTAATAAGTGTACAACAGAACAAAAAAAATAAAATAGAAAATAAAGAAATTAAGCATGCCTTGACAGCTATATTAATCAATTCAGAATCAGAAGAAGAATCAAGTTATGAGGGTTCTTCTGAAACTGAAGACTATTTTATACAACAATTAGACTTTATGTCAGAAGAAGAAAGCTCAGAAGGAAATAGTGGAAAAGAGGAACAGGATAATAATAACTGTTTAGGAATAGGATTATGTAACTGTAGAAACTGTGAAAAAACTGTAAATGTTTTAACTAAAGAACAAACTTCTACACTAGTCAAAATAATTGACAAATTAGAAGATACACCATTAAGGATGAATTTATAGACAATTAGCTGAATTAGTTAAAAAAGAAGAAGAAAGTAAGCAAGAAATAAGACCAATAGAAATAAAAGAAATTTATAATCGTTTTAAAAATCCACAAGAAGAAGTTTCCCTTAATTCTCTCAAAGAAGAGATAAAAAAGCTAAAAAGAGAAGTTTCAGAATTAAAACAACAAAACATTAATATGGACTACAGATTGCTAAAAATAGAAGGAGAAAACATAATAAAAATCCAAGAACAATCTTTGCAAAATAATGAAGGGACTAGTAACATAACAATCCCCGAGAATTATATTAACCTAGGTACAGAAAATTATATAAATATATTAACATTATTAGTAAGTCAAAAATGGTTCACTACGATAACTTTAATAGTAGGAGAAGAAAAATTTGATTTAATAGCTATGGTAGATTCAGGAGCCGATGTTAATTGTATACAAGAAGGATTAATACCCACAAAATATTATGAGAAAACTACAGAAAGAGTCTTAATAGCAGAAAATGACAAAATGACTATAGACTATAAGTTATCTAAAGCAAAAATTTGTAAAAATAAGGTATGCTTTGCCACTACATTCTTTTTAGCAAGAAATATATCTCATCAAGTTATATTAGGAAATCCTTTTACTTTATTATTATATCCCTTTAATGTTGACATCGACGGAATAACTTGTACAAGAATTCCTAATCATCCTGTCCATTTTGAATTCCTCACAAGACCAAAATAACATGAACTCAATATGTTACAATACCTATCTACACAGGTTAGTGTAATGGAAACAGAAGTAAAACAAATTAATTGTTTAAGTCTAGAAAAAATTGTACATCACTTACCGCGTCAAGTTAATATCATAGAAAGAAAGACAAGACAAATTAATTACTTAAACCAAGAAGTTATACATAAAAGAATAGAAGAGCAATTACAGACTCCAGAAATACAAGATAAAATAAAAACAATTGAAGAAAAAATTAAAAAGAATTATGTAGTTTAAATCCCACAGCTTTCCAATATAGAAAATTACATGAAATATCTTTACCATATGAAGATGGATTTAATGAAAAAGATATACCAACAAAGGCAAAACCAATACATATGAATAAAGAGTATCTAGAATATTGTAGAAAAGAAATACAAGAATATCTTGATAAAAGTCTAATAAGGCCTTCAAAATCACCCTGGAGCTGTACAGGCTTCTATGTGATGAAAGCATCTGAAATAGAAAGAGGTGCTCCAAGGTTAGTTATCAATTATAAACCTCTAAATAAGGTATTAAAATGGATTAGGTATCCTTTACCAAATAAAGGTGATTTAATTAAAAGATTAAACAAAGCAAATATCTTTTCAAAATTTGATCTAAAATCAGGATATTATCAAATTGCAGTAAAAGAGGAAGATAGATATAAAACAGCCTTTATAGTACCTTTTGGACATTATGAGTGGAATGTAATGCCTCAAGGATTAAAAATGCTCCAAGCGAATTTCAAGAAATAATGAATAATATTTTTTACCCACATATAGAATTTGCTATAGTATATCTTGATGACGTATTAGTATACTCAAAGGGAATAAAGCAGCATATATATCATCTAGAAAATTTATGAATATTATAAAAGAGCAGGGCTTAGTTTTATCAGAAAAGAAAATGAAAATTTTTACAACTAAAGTAAGGTTCTTAGGATATGAAATTTATCAAGGAACCATAGTTCCTATTAAAAGAGCTATTGAATTTGCAGATAAGTTTCCAAATGAAATAACTGACAAAAAACAATTACAAAGATTTTTAGGATGTTTAAATTATGTAGCAGAATTCTTACCTGGTATAAGAGTTACTTGCGAACCTCTTTATAAGAGGTTAAGAAAAAACCCACCTCCATGGACAAAGAAATGACTTCTATAATAATAAAAATAAAAAATGCAGTAAAAGAAATACCTTGCATAAGTATATTAGACCCCTCGGCCAAACTAATTGTAGAAACAGATGCATCAGAATTAGGATATGGAGGAATTCTTAAACAAATACCTCCTAACAGTTCAAAAGAACAAATAGTAAAATATCATTCAGGAATCTGGAATCAAGCTCAAAAGAATTATCCAACAGTTAAAAAAGAGATCCTTGCCATAGTATTATGTGTTTCTAAATTTCAAGAAGATTTATTCAATAAAACCTTCTTAATAAGGACTGATTGTAAAGTAGCACCAAATGTTTTAGAAAATGATGTCAAAAATTTGGTTTCGAAACAGATATTTGCAAGATGGCAAGCTATTTTATCATGTTTTGATTTTACTACTGAACATATAAAAGGAGAACTAAATTCACTCCCTGACTTTCTTACTAGAGAATTCTTGCAGGGAAAAAATGGAGCAAAAACCAGCCTCCAGTGAAGATTATGGTCAACCTTTTGACCAAGAAAAAGAAGCAAAATTACCTATTATCTCAGTACCAGCAAAGCAATTATCATTAAGACCTATGACAATGTCACAGGTTGTAAAAGCATCATCATCATCATTACCTTCTAAGAGCTCTTCAATTACTACTAATAATAAATTCACATTATTACAACCATCAGATCTCTACAATACTCAGCCCTCAAAAGAACAGTTCCCTTACTATGAAAAACCCAATCCTATTAAAATATTAACCATTGAAAAAGAATGGTTCAAAAAAGACAGAAAAACCCTATACAAGACTATTTTCCCAAACACTTTCCATTACATTCCTATTAACCCACAAAAAACCCAGAAATTCTATGAATTCATATTAGTAGACACTGGGTCTATTGAATTAACACATTATAGAGACTCCAATACCAAACAACCTATTTATTCAAAATAAAAATCATGAAAATATTATCTCTACAAGAGTGGGAGTACCCCCATATCATTCTAAAAACTTCTCTTTAAAGTTTGAACCTCAAAGCTATACCTATTATGATTACCAGGAAGCATGGAACCATATTTTATTTCTAGCACCAAGTCCCCATTCTTGGTTCATATGGTTCAGGAAGGGGATATCATTACAATTTCCCAAATGGTTCCAATCATGGTTCCAGAATTTTGGACCAATAGAAGCCTTCTTCCCAAAAGAAGCCAGCATGGCGTATGAATACTTTAAAAGCAAGTCATCATTTTTACAAGAGTACAAATTCATTTCATTTATAGCAGCTATGGGAATAAGCTGGATTATGACTTGGGAACATGATTCAGCAGCATATGAGGAATGTACAAGCATACAATATTTAGTAAGAATTATAAAAATTAAGTGGTGGAACAAATATGATATAAATGTTATCAGATACCTTCCCCTTGGGCAGGCTCTGATACCACTTATTATGACTTGAATAAATTTTTAAAATATCTTTCTTTGGTTGGGTTTATATTATTAAAATTTTCTATTTCTTCTAGTAATTTTTCTATTTCTTTTGTTATACTTCTTATACAATTTTTACAGAAACGTTCTACTTCTTCTTTATTTCTTGTGTACATGTTACTATTTTGTAATCGTACTTCATAATATCTTCTTTGATTATTCTGAAGCTCTAAATCATTTTTTAATTCTTGTAATGTTTGAATTGCTATACCGGGCATTCTTATCTACTAGAGTTTATATATCAAAATTTTCAGAGATTTCTTCTTGCGGAATTTCTTCGTAGTTTTTATATAGTTGTTGTTGTTTCATATAGTTTTTCTGAATATCTATTATAATGATGATATATTTCATAAATTATTGTAATTATGATGAAATTTTTTATCATGGATATATTCATTGTGTTTAAAGAACAGAATAGAATAATAAAGAGATTAAGAGAATGAATAAAGCTTACGGAAATGGACTTGTACTATTATTGCTTGCAAAGTTGATACAATTCTTGAAGATTCTTGAAGATAATTACAAATGTTTAGAGGAAATATGAAGTAAGAAGATATGAGAGTGGAGAGGTTTCTTGAGCTTTCAAGTATTTGATGCCTTTGAAGGAGTGAGGCCTTGGGTATTTATAGACCCCAAATGATGACTATTTGAGTACTGTTTGCCGACAGTACTGTTTGCTTTTACTGTTTGCCGACATGCACTGTTTGCTTTTACTGTTTGCCGACATTTACTGTTTGCCGACATTCACTGTTTGCTTTTTTATTTATTTATTTATTTTTTTTTTTTTTTACTTTTTACGTTTTTTTTTTTTTTATGATTGGGCTTTTACATTGATTATATGTACAGTACTTTGTTACATCTCAAATGGGTCTTGTGAGTCTTGATAGTAATGAGCTGGACTGGACTGGACCTCTTCATCTTCTCCAAGAGGCACGGTCTGTATGGCTTGTAAAGAGTTTTGAATATCTTCTTCTGAAGTTGCTGCCGCTAAGGCTGCCATAATTTGTCTCTTTGTGCTAAGAATTGAGTCTCCTTTTTATATGCTATTTGCTCATTATTGGTGCTTGAAGCTGTTATTGCCGGACGCTTTTGTGATGTGGTTAACCATTGATCAATAGCTCTTTTACTTAGCAGATTTATATCATATTTGTTCCACCACTTAATTTTTATAATTCTTACTAAATATTGTATGCTTGTACATTCCTCATATGCTGCTGAATCATATTCCCAAGTCATAATCCGCTTATTCCCATAGCTGCTATAAATGAAATGAATTTGTACTCTTGTAAAAATGATGACTTGCTTTTAAAGTATTCATACGCCATGCTGGCTTCTTTTGGGAAGAAGGCTTCTATTGGTCCAAAATTCTGGAACCATGATTGGAACCATTTGGGAAATTGTAATGATATCCCCTTCCTGAACCATATGAACCAAGAATGGGGACTTGGTGCTAGAAATAAAATATGGTTCCATGCTTCCTGGTAATCATAATAGGTATAGCTTTGAGGTTCAAACTTTAAAGAGAAGTTTTTAGAATGATATGGGGGTAACTCCCACTCTTGTAGAGATAATATTTCATGATTTTTATTTTGAATAAATAGGTTGTTTGGTATTGGAGTCTCTATAATGTGTTAATTCAATAGACCCAGTGTCTACTAATATGAATTCATAGAATTTCTGGGTTTTTTGTGGGTTAATAGGAATGTAATGGAAAGTGTTTGGGAAAATAGTCTTGTATAGGGTTTTTTCTGTCTTTTTTGAACCATTCTTTTTCAATGGTTAATATTTTAATAGGATTGGGTTTTTCATAGTAAGGGAACTGTTCTTTTGAGGGCTGAGTATTGTAGAGATCTGATGGTTGTAATAATGTGAATTTATTATTAGTAGTAATTGAAGAGCTCTTAGAAGGTAATGATGATGATGATGCTTTTACAACCTGTGACATTGTCATAGGTCTTAATGATAATTGCTTTGCTGGTACTGAGATAATAGGTAATTTTGCTTCTTTTTCTTGGTCAAAAGGTTGACCATAATCTTCACTGGAGGCTGGTTTTTGCTCCATTTTTTCCCTGCAAGAATTCTCTAGTAAGAAAGTCAGGGAGTGAATTTAGTTCTCCTTTTATATGTTCAGTAGTAAAATCAAAACATGATAAAATAGCTTGCCATCTTGCAAATATCTGTTTCGAAACCAAATTTTTGACATCATTTTCTAAAACATTTGGTGCTACTTTACAATCAGTCCTTATTAAGAAGGTTTTATTGAATAAATCTTCTTGAAATTTAGAAACACATAATACTATGGCAAGGATCTCTTTTTTAACTGTTGGATAATTCTTTTGAGCTTGATTCCAGATTCCTGAATGATATTTTACTATTTGTTCTTTTGAACTGTTAGGAGGTATTTGTTTAAGAATTCCTCCATATCCTAATTCTGATGCATCTGTTTCTACAATTAGTTTGGCCGAGGGGTCTAATATACTTATGCAAGGTATTTCTTTTACTGCATTTTTTATTTTTATTATTATAGAAGTCATTTCTTTTGTCCATGGAGGTGGGTTTTTTCTTAACCTCTTATAAAGAGGTTCGCAAGTAACTCTTATACCAGGTAAGAATTCTGCTACATAATTTAAACATCCTAAAAATCTTTGTAATTGTTTTTTGTCAGTTATTTCATTTGGAAACTTATCTGCAAATTCAATAGCTCTTTTAATAGGAACTATGGTTCCTTGATAAATTTCATATCCTAAGAACCTTACTTTAGTTGTAAAAATTTTCATTTTCTTTTCTGATAAAACTAAGCCCTGCTCTTTTATAATATTCATAAATTTTTCTAGATGATATATATGCTGCTTTATTCCCTTTGAGTATACTAATACGTCATCAAGATATACTATAGCAAATTCTATATGTGGGTAAAAAATATTATTCATTATTTCTTGAAATTCGCTTGGAGCATTTTTTAATCCTTGAGGCATTACATTCCACTCATAATGTCCAAAAGGTACTATAAAGGCTGTTTTATATCTATCTTCCTCTTTTACTGCAATTTGATAATATCCTGATTTTAGATCAAATTTTGAAAAGATATTTGCTTTGTTTAATCTTTTAATTAAATCACCTTTATTTGGTAAAGGATACCTAATCCATTTTAATACCTTATTTAGAGGTTTATAATTGATAACTAACCTTGGAGCACCTCTTTCTATTTCAGATGCTTTCATCACATAGAAGCCTGTACAGCTCCAGGGTGATTTTGAAGGCCTTATTAGACTTTTATCAAGATATTCTTGTATTTCTTTTCTACAATATTCTAGATACTCTTTATTCATATGTATTGGTTTTGCCTTTGTTGGTATATCTTTTTCATTAAATCCATCTTCATATGGTAAAGATATTTCATGTAATTTTCTATATTGGAAAGCTGTGGGATTTAAACTACATAATTCTTTTTTAATTTTTTCTTCAATTGTTTTTATTTTATCTTGTATTTCTGGAGTCTGTAATTGCTCTTCTATTCTTTTATGTATAACTTCTTGGTTTAAGTAATTAATTTGTCTTGTCTTTCTTTCTATGATATTAACTTGACGCGGTAAGTGATGTACAATTTTTTCTAGACTTAAACAATTAATTTGTTTTACTTCTGTTTCCATTACACTAACCTGTGTAGATAGGTATTGTAACATATTGAGTTCATGTTGTTTTGGTCTTGTGAGGAATTCAAAATGGACAGGATGATTAGGAATTCTTGTACAAGTTATTCCGTCGATGTCAACATTAAAGGGATATAATAATAAAGTAAAAGGATTTCCTAATATAACTTGATGAGATATATTTCTTGCTAAAAAGAATGTAGTGGCAAAGCATACCTTATTTTTACAAATTTTTGCTTTAGATAACTTATAGTCTATAGTCATTTTGTCATTTTCTGCCATTAAGACTCTTTCTGTAGTTTTCTCATAATATTTTGTGGGTATTAATCCTTCTTGTATACAATTAACATCGGCTCCTGAATCTACCATAGCTATTAAATCAAATTTTTCTTCTCCTACTATTAAAGTTATCGTAGTGAACCATTTTTGACTTACTAATAATGTTAATATATTTATATAATTTTCTGTACCTAGGTTAATATAATTCTCGGGGATTGTTATGTTACTAGTCCCTTCATTATTTTGCAAAGATTGTTCTTGGATTTTTATTATGTTTTCTCCTTCTATTTTTAGCAATCTGTAGTCCATATTAATGTTTTGTTGTTTTAATTCTGAAACTTCTCTTTTTAGCTTTTTTATCTCCTCTTTGAGAGAATTAAGGGAAACTTCTTCTTGTGGATTTTTAAAACGATTATAAATTTCTTTTATTTCTATTGGTCTTATTTCTTGCTTACTTTCTTCTTCTTTTTTAACTAATTCAGCTAATTGTCTTATAAATTCATCCCTTAATGGTGTATCTTCTAATTTGTCAATTATTTTGACTAGTGTAGAAGTTTGTTCTTTAGTTAAAACATTTACAGTTTTTTCACAGTTTCTACAGTTACATAATCCTATTCCTAAACAATTATTTTGTTCTTCTTTCCCACTATTTCCTTCTGAGCTTTCTTCTTCTGACATAAAGTCTAATTATTGTATAAAATAGTCTTCAGTTTCAGAAGAACCCTCATAACTTGATTCTTCTTCTGATTCTGAATTGATTAATATAGCTGTCAAGGCATGCTTAATTTCTTTATTTTCTATTTTATTTATTTTTTGTTCTGTTGTACACTTATTAGCATAATGTCCCTGTTTTTTACATTTCCAACATGTTATTGGTTTTTTCTTATTAGAAAATTTAGGTTTTCCTTTAGGGGTTTTATGGAATTTTTTATGATATTTCTGTTCATAATAAAGGGGTTTATCTATATTATATTTATGTTTTTATAAAATTTTCTCTTTTTAACTTTATGCTGTCCACTAGGTGCTTTTTCAGGAGTTATTCCATATTGATAGCAGAAAGTACCAAGCTCTCTTTCCGTGATACTTTCTTGTTTTACTTTCTGTTGTATCTTGGTATCTGTGCATATTTCTATACCTGTTTGTACTATTATATTATGTAATTGTCCAAAAGTTAATGAGTTATAGGGAATCTGGGTCCCATACTGTGTTTGTAATTTTTGTAATACTTTTTCAGAGAATAATTTTGGTAAAGCTGCTACGAACCTTTCTTTCCAGAAAGGTGCATGCGCATCATCTCTTATCATAACTTTTGACATAAAAACATCTTTGTACCATCTATAATCAGACATAGTTGGACATCTTAAATTCATTAATTGAGTATGTATCCTATCTTTAAAAATACTGGGATCTCCTACAAAATTTTTAATAATAGTATATATTAATGTGGATGTAGCATCTGATGACTGATCTTCTTGTTTAATACTATTAATAATTAATTCTTTTTCTTGGATGCTGAGAAAATTATCCCACCAACCTTTTAATTGTCCTGTAAAACCTTGGGTTATCATAATTGCTGCCTCTTTATCAGAAGCTTTTCTCATCTTATAGGCAGTGGCAGCCATAGTCATATTACACATTTGATCTAAAATGGCTTGTTCACTTAATCCATCTATATTCCATTCTACTAAGTCTGATCCTGAAAAACTATTTTGTACTAATTGTGTTCGCTCTTCTAGGCCTACATCTACTGGTGATGGTCTAGAATAATAATTTCTGGTTTTAGGATAATCTCTTTTATAGGATATTTTATTTAATTCTAATTCTTCTTCCTTTTGTAATGTATTAATTGTTAATTTTCCTAGACTAATACTTCTAAGTTTTTCTTTTAGTTCTTCAACCTCTGTTTCTACTTTGGATTTTAAGCTAATATTATCTAAACTTTGTAATTTATATATAGGTTTTTCTATGGGTTTTTCTACTTTAATAACCTTTTCCATTCTTCCTAATTGATTTTTCATTATATCTAACATGGTATTAGTAAAGTTTAATTGCTGATGTAGTTTTTTAATATCTCTTTTCTCTATATTTCCATCTGTATTGCTATCTTTATAGGGTGTTGCTTCAACTTCTAGGTCTTTCCCAATTGGTATTTTAATAGTTTCTTTAGGAGGATATTCAGATTCTATTACTGATCCTGAGCTTGTTTTCCAAACAACAGTTGGTTTTGTTAAAGGACATAATTTCTTATCGGGTTTGGAGTAATAATTTACGTACCAATCAAAGAAGAATAAACTAATCCTATTTTCTTTCATAAAATCATAGAATAGTTCTCTTATTCTAATAACCTCTTTTCTGAATGGTTGGTAAAATACCAATCTCTTAGTGATTTATTGTAATCGGCATTAAAATCTTGTCTTATCCATTCTTTATCAATCTCAAATGGTTCTTCCTTTATAATTACGGACATAATTTGTGATTCTCTTGGATCAAATTCTGAAGGTGATTTATATACAGCAGTGGCTATATGTGGCCTTCTGTTGTCAATTCCTACAATATCATCGATATTTCCTATGGACGAATTATCTATAGAATTTCTATGGCTAATAGTTTCAATATTATCAGGAACTCTTAATGATTGGGATCTATTCATCCTGATTCTAATATCAGGTCCTTCTCTACTGATTTCTCTTATACTAGTATTTTGTATTTGTGGTTCTTCAATACCATCAGGTATTATCCATTCTTCAGGCATACGACTCTTTAATTCTTCATGTCTTAATCTTCTAGGTGTTTGTATATTAGATCTTTTTAGGTTTGCATGCATAATTATGGTTTCTTCTTTTGATGATTGTCTTAATGCTCTAAAGTCATAATCAACTTTAGTAATTTTATAATATATCCTATAGATTATTTCAAATGGATCATATTTTTCATTTATAATAGTCTCATCAGATGTCACTTGCAATTTTAAAGCTTGCCAGGTGTATTCATTTTTTAGATTCATAGCATAATTTGGGTAGCAATTAAAAAACACTGGTCCATCATGACAGTTACTTTCTAATATTCCTATTAATGAATCATTAAAATTTTTTAACCTGGTATCTCTTAAGGTTAATAATATAGGCAGATTAATTCCTATTCTAAAATTAGGCTTTATGGCTACTTGTATTAATCCTATATGGATAAAGTTATATCCTTTTCTGCTATGTTCTTTCAATTTATCTTCTTCTAAGATGGTGATAATTTTATTACTACTCGTTCCTGGTTTACAATATTCTAACATGTGGATTTCATAATTTTTTCCTTTCCAGAAGTTTCTCTTTTTATATATTTTATCTTTATCTACTATAGGTATACTCCAATTATGAAAACTTTCTTCTAATTTAGCTATTTCTAACTCATTTTTAGTTCCAGAGGTGGATGCTTCATCATTATCTGTTTTTATCACTAAAGAATTATTTTTTCCTAGATTTAAACTACTCATCGTTCTCAATAAACTAGCCATTTTATGGTTAGAACTTTGTGAGTTACGGGACCACCCTCGTCAATCAACGGATTTACTGCCTTACTAGGACTTATAACCAGGATTATAATCAGGGCTGACCAACGTATTAACAGTTCTCACTGCTACTTCAAAGTTGTAACTATAAAATATTTGAGGTTTATTAAGAAGAGTTGCAATAAAAATCCAGTTTAAAAATCTCTTCTTTATAAATGTTATCAGATACCTTCCCCTTGGGCAGGCTCTGATACCACTTAGCAGATTATATATATATATATATATATATATATATGATGATATATGCAACTGATAAGTTTGTGAATATAAGTCTGCTATGTATATGATGATATATGCAACTGGAGGCATGTGAATATTAATCTGATATGTAAATGATCATATATGCAATTGATAAGTTTGTAAATATAAATCTGATATGTTAGTGAACATTAATCTGTTATGTTTAGATGCTATATTAATCTGTTACATGGGTATATTGTCTTCTGCACTGAAACAATAAATCAGGGGCTGATGCAAATCTTTCAAGAGGCATTACCAACATTGGTGCATAGGCTTTGTTTGAGGCATTTATATGCCAACTGTAAAAATGCATATGGGGGTGGTACTGTACTAAGGGACCTCATTCCGTCTATTGCCAAAGCTACCTATATGGAAGAGTGGGAAAGAAGGATGAATCAACTAAAGGAGATCAACAGAGACTGTTATGACAAGTTGTTTGCTTTGGATCGAAAATTGTGGACAAAAAGTCACTTCACATTTCTGGCCAAGAGTGACATGCTGATGAACAACATCTCGGAGGCATTCAATGGAAGAATCCTAGAGGCAAGAGACAAGTCAATTCTGACTATGTTTGAATGGATTAGGTGCTACTTGTTGACAAGGTTTGCAGAGAAAAAGAAGAAGGTAGAGAGGTATGAGGGTTCTGTTTTGCCAAAACCCAAGAAACGGCTAGATATCATCGCGGTTAGAGCTATGTAGTGGCAAGCTAAATGGGCAGGAGATCTGAAGTTTGAAGTCCACCATAAGAACAGGATGATCATGGAAAGGTTTGTGGTAGATTTGATGGCTGGAAGTTGTAGTTGTAGGTTCTGGGGTTTGTGTGGTATGCCCTGTCCCCATGCTTGCTGTGCTATCTTTGAGAAGGGTGACAGCCTGGAAGATTATTGTAGTAACTATTACAGCAAGGCAGCATACCAAGCTACATATGGGCAGTCAATATCACCAATCAATGGAGAAAATATGTGGCCAAAGATACAATGCGATACCATCATCCCTCCAATTTTCAGAGTTAAACCAGGAAGGCCAAGGATGGTTAGGATAAGGGAACCCGATGAAAACAGAACACAAACAAAATATAGAAGAACTGGAACTTCTGTTACCTGCAGTAATTATGGCCAATACGAACACAATAGGAGACTATGTCCAAATCCTGTAGTGACAGGTATTGGTTGCCAAGTTATTTTGTTCATATGTTGAGGAACTATTATTAACTGCTATTTTATTTTGTAGCTCCTATAGGCACACAAGGATCTGATGCTGCAACTGGAACTGGAGGAGTTGATTCTGCTGCTAATGAACCTGCTGCTGCTGTCGAAGCAAATGGATCTGCAGCTGCTCCTACTGCTAGATCCAGAATGGTTAAAGGGAGAGGCAGAGGAAGAGCAGCAGTGGGGATGACCAGAGGAAGGGGTAGAGGGAGGGCTACACCCATGACTCCAAACACCCCTGCACCCCCATCCCAGCCACCACACACCCCTGCACCATCATCATAGCCTCCACACACCCATGTACCACCCTCACAGCCTACAAACACCCCTGCACTACCAACACACCCCTGTACCACCCTCACAGCCTACAAACACCCCTACACCACCATCACAGCCTCCACACACCCCTGTACCACCATTACAGCCTCCACAAACCCCTGCACCACCTTTACTACCCACCACCTTACCCACACCAGCATCACTGCCCACCACCTTGCCTACACCTGCATCACTGCCCACTGCACCAGCATCTCAACCTTTGCCCAAGACCAAAATCTTTGGTGTGAGAAGAAGTGGAAGACTCAAGATTGGAGTTAGGAAGCCAACAAATCAGCCGCCTGAACATTTTGACCTCACACTTGATTGAGGCTGAAGAGAGTTTAGGGTTTCTTTTTGATATCTATTGTGTTATGTAGGATTTGTGTTCACCTGTGACTTTGCTTTCTTTATGGTTTGGACCACTGTTATTATGTGTTGTGGACCACTTTTGTTATGTGGGTGGAAAACTATTATGAGTGGGTGTCACATTTATTTTGTGGCTATCTAGGTGTCTTACATTATATAATGTAAAAAACAATGGTATCTATTATAATTCAATGCATCTTTTGTTTTACCTACTTTTTTCACAGTATCATA
Organism: Arachis stenosperma; assembly: GCF_014773155.1. Lineage (NCBI taxonomy): Eukaryota > Viridiplantae > Streptophyta > Magnoliopsida > Fabales > Fabaceae > Arachis > Arachis stenosperma. The sequence continues at coordinate 51,081,430 of NC_080385.1, read as the reverse complement.
CTTGTATGCATATTACATGGCAAAGGAACAACTTTCATTTAGAGAAATTAAACAACAATTCATATAACTTCATTGCACTCAACATAAACAGTACACTATAGTCTTATATAGACTATTACATTATCATAACAGCCATGCTTTCTACATCTTTACATATAACACTGCAACAAACAAAACACCTAATATCAAAACCAGCATAATTAGCATCTTGTATTGCTTTTTCATACTATCTTTCCATCTTAGCATATTGCTCTTCCACTGAACTCAGCTCAGCACATAACCTTTCTACACAGGCATCTACTTCTCCAACCTCTGCAATTAATCTCTCTAGATCCACACTTAATCTGTCTATCTTCCTTTCTTGTGCCTCCAATTCTCTAACCTTTCCAAGTACTTGCTGTGAACTGTTTACTCCATCTTCTCCAGATAACTTTTTTTCTTTCCCATCGACCCACTCAAAAAACTTGCATCTCCTATTAAGGCAAGAAATGAATCTTCTGTTTGGATTTTTTGATGTACTTGAACTACGAAGAATCAGAGTCTCTCCACAAAAGCACCAAACCCTCCTTTCCTTTTGCTTCAACCATCCACTCTTCTCATCTTCTTCATTATCAATCCACTTGAAGAACTTGCATTTTGGCATTCTCCCACAACCAACATACCTTCTTCCATGGCTTGCTACTGCCGAAGAAGACATCACAGCAACTGCCTCACCACAAAAACAAACATGTTTCTTCTTGACGAGGGTTCTAAAACTACAGACTCCTGAAGATAACTGACTCTGATCCATGAGTATTGACATAATAAGAGTAAGGGTTGCAAATGGAAGAGGAGAAGTTTGAGGAAGAGGCGAGGAGAAGAGAGTTAGAACTCAGAACCCTACTGAGTATCGCTCATTTGTAAGGGGTAAGTGAGGGTCATAATGGTCAAATCACTCATTCTTAATGTTTTTTCTAACATTTACCGTCAATAGGGACCTAATTGAAAAACAAATATGTGTAGGGACCCAATTAAAAGAAAAAAAAGTGTAGGGACCTAATTGAAAATTTTGCAAAACTATAGGGACCAACAGAGTAATTAAACCTTTATGAAAATATCATCACAAAAATAAATTTTGGGGTGAAATTTTACCTGCTTTGTAAGGATTTGTAGTGTATAGAGAGCAAATATGAGGATTATATAAAAACTCAAAAAATGACAAATGTTTCACTCTACAAAATAAAATCGTTCCCATGCTCATGTGGCAGCAAAAAGATACGTCACTCTAGATAACAGAAAACATAGGCAATTTCATTTTGTTTCACACTATACATAAATGAAGACTTAATATGTCCACTATTTATTATCATGAAGAAATTAATTGGTATTTTTTTCATTGACTAATTAGACTGAAATTGAATTCCTTAGGAACCTAATTGTTATTTTACTCCATTTTAAGCGACTCACAAGTAATAACCTCACAAATCAATGGTGATTACCAAGTTAAAAATACTACTATGAAGGGGTATTAGAAAAAAACTAGCCAAGTTTCATAAAACAGAAGCCAGGCATATAACCCAAGAGCAGAATGGTCAAGTTGATGTCCTCACCAAGATAGCCAGTACAAAGCCGGAGACAATAATAAAATCCTGATTCAAGAAACACTACAGTCACCTTCAGTATCAAAAGAAGTCAACAAGACGGACATCCTCACAATTTAGGGATGGATAACTCCAAGCATTGAATATATCAAATTCAACATCCTTCCTCAAGAGTAAAGGGAGACAAGGAGATTAATGAAAGAAGCTTAACACTGCACCATAGTTTGTAATATTCTCTATAAAAGAGGGATCTCAACAGCTTTATCAAAGTGCATCCTAACTTCGAATACAAGAGGTTCTAGATGAAACCCACAGTGAAATCTGTGGAATTCATCTGGGGGTAGGTCACTAGCAAAAAGGTATTACGAGCTGACTTCTATTGACCAACTTTTCAGAGCTCACACAAATACTATAAGCATATGAAATAATTCAAACTACCACAGAAGAATATCCCTTTCAACATACATATGGCACAGAAGCCATGATTTCCACCAACATAAATAACGAAAAACCAAGGGCAACATTTTGTAAAAAAGTCGGAGCACAAAAGAATAACTCGACCTCCTTTTCAGAAATTTGAGAGCAAACTCAGATAAGAGAAGATGCTTTGAGAAATTCTGCAATGAAGTTGGTAACATTCAAGCTAAAAAAGAAGAGCTCAACCTCCTTCTAGAAATATGAGAGCAAACTCGGATAAGAAAAGAGGTTTTGAGACAAAGGATGGCTACAAGGTATGACAAGACTCGCCACAAAAGACCTTATCCTGATAAGAAATAATATCGAGCTACTAAGGTCGGGCGAAGAAAAGTTGACAGCAAACTAGATAGGACCCTACAAGATTATTGAAGTCTTAGGAAAGGGCTACTACAAAGTGTCCAATCTCAAGGGTGACGAATTGCTCAGGTGGAAAAACGTCTCCAACATAAGAAGATACTACAATTTCTTATGGAAATTGATTCTCTACAATTAAAACACACTAACTGACGCTCGATAAACTGCAAAAATCATGGGCCGACCATATAGAAGTCACTCGGTTAAAGCGATGAGGAACCAATTGGTGGAAAGAAGTTACATACGTGAATTGAAAAAAAAAACACCTCGAAACAGCTCGGGCCAAATGGGTTGAAAAAGTTGTGTTTAGAACAAGTCGCAAAAATAACTTAATTAAATATGCCCCCTCGAGGCATAAATACGATTTAACAACTCGACCCACACGAGTAACAAATAAATCATACAAAATCCAAGCCCACAATCTCATCTCTACAAGTTCCAAAGATAAACGACCTAATCGTATAAAATGGAATAACTTCACAAAAACAAGTTATCCAAAGAAAACTTGTTCCAACATCTACAATAACACAAGGGCAACTCGGTTTAAATGAGATGTGCTAGTCAACCATATTTTCAACAAACTTGTATCAAGCATAAGTCGTGTCAACTTGAGAGCAAAGCTTTAAAAATGATTTGTATCACAACAAATCATTTGTATCACAAAATCATTAAAGCAAATCATTAAAAAGTGATTTGTATCAAATAAATCACTAAAGCAAAATTGAAACAACTCGATATAAAATGAGTTGTAAAAAATCAAAAGGGACAAGAAAGTGAACCCTTCAACTAAACGACTCGTACAGAAACGAGTTGGAAAGGAAAGAAAGAATTGTAAAGGTTTTGAACAAAATTGAAACGTAAAAACAATCCTCCAATTAAAACAACTCGAGTGAAACGAGTTGTATCATACACAAGGATGATAACCTTGTAAAAACTAAAAAGGAGAAGGAATAAGCATATAATCCGTTCACTTAAGGCACCAATTTATGCTCGACAAAGCGCAAAAATCATGAGCCGAATTTTTTAATGGTCGCTCGGATAAAGCGACGAGGTTCAAGTTGGTGTCCAATGTAGGCATGGCAACGGGTCCCCATGGGGGCGGGGACATTCCTCCGCCTCCATAACCTGTCCCCGTCCCTGCCCCATCCCTGCGACGGGTAACGGGGACCCCGTATCTGCCGGGGTTCGAGGTCTCCGCGGATCTCCGTGGATTATTACAAAAATAAAAAATTGAAAAAAATTTCACTACCAAAACCAATTTATTTAACTGAATAATAAGCAGATCTTTCTTATCTTATATGAGAATTTGCTTTGCTTCATCGATAAAAACTTCAAATGAGCACAAACTTGAAATTAAAAGATTATACACATCAAACAAAAGCTTATGATAAAATTTGTTACATGAAAAACCAAACAACAAAATAACATATAGATTCAAATTAAATTAACTTACATCGAACAATAATCTAACTAGTACCAGTATATATTATGTTTATATATATAAAAAATAATAACATAAAAAAGAATTCAGCAAAATAAAATATGGTAATATAGAAGAATTAGATCGGAAGAAGCTGAACCCTAATAATGCCATTTTTGGAGCAAAATCTTCAATACCATAAGACATGTTCGATCATCATCAACAGCAAGAATGCATTCCTTTAGGAATTGATTATCTTTTTCATCAATTATTGCCTTTTTCTCCAAAAGGAGGTATAAATTGAACCTATTAACCAAAACAGAGTTTATGAATTTTATAATGATATAGAAACTAATAAAAAAAATTTTAAGGAAGAAGATCATTGAACACGGAGAAATAGAATAGAAAAATAAAATCGGAAGATGAACTTTGATGCTCACTGCTGTGATGGCGATGCTCACTGCTGTGACAGAGAAAGGAATGCTCTCGTGAAGATGGCAACTGTTCATACCCTGGGTCGAGCTATCCGACCTGGGCTGAGTCGACCGATATCTTCAGATCAGAACTACCCGACTTCTTCTCAAAAGAGTTCGGCCAAAACCGCTACAGAGGCCCAAAAAGACCCAAATAGAGGAACATGACCTAAATCTAAAGGCAGCCCAAGCCTAGAAGGATAAGGGCGGTTCCCCCTAAAGATAAGATGACTTTCACTCAAAGATAGGATAAGATAACTATCTTCTCTCCAGAAAGGTCACTCCACACCATTATAAATACACTGGAGCTCCCAGGTATAACTCATACTCTGATTCTACTAAAAACTTGCTTAATACCCTTGCTAACTTAAGCATCGGAGTCCCTTGCAGGTACCCCCACCCTCCAGTGACAAAGGATCAGTACCACCACCAAGTCCAACAAGCCGGACACGGCGGCTCCGGCCACCATCATCAAGTCAGACACAACAGCTTTTGACCAGTATAGAAGATCTCGTTCGAGATCGGCCTACAGTTTCAGGTAACCCTCGAAACATTGGCGCCGTTGCCGGGGAACCTGGAAGTCATCCCATCATCATGGCGTACAACCTTGACAACGACCACAATTCTGATCTGGAAAACAGAACGCCACATAAAAACGCGAATGTCACACTAGACGATGCTTCTCAACCTAACAAAGATAAGAATTCACCAAACACAGGAGTCATGGATGCACTTCAAGATCCCCTAAAGCAACTCAAAAAAGAGGTCGAATATCAACGAGAAGCCGAGAGAGACCTACGAAGGGAAGCTAGACGACTCCGAGAATTAGAAGACAAGCTCCTAAAGCTTGAAGCCGATCTCAAAGCTAAAATTACTTGATCCAGCCACGAAGATAGTTCTCGCAAGGACCAAGACCCATTCGCTAAAGAGATCATGAAGGCCAAAATCCCAAAAGATTTCAAACCCCCCGACATGACTCTGTACGATGGCACATCAGATCCCAGCCATCATCTCAGTAATTTCAGAAGTAGAATGTATCTTACCGACGCCTCAGATGTAGTCCGCTGCAAAGCCTTCCCGACTACCTTGACAAAGACAGTAATTAAATGGTTCGACAATCATCCCCCTAGGTCCATCTCAAGCTTTGACGACTTAGCCAAGAAGTTTCTAGCCAGATTCTCCATCCTGAAGGACAAAACTAAACACGCCCCAAGCCTATTAGGAATCAAGCAAGGAGATCGGGAAAGTATTCGCAACTACATGGAAAGATTCAACAAAGCATATATAGACATACAAAGTCTACCAACATAAGCATCCATTATGGGTCTTATCAATGGCTTACGAGAAGGACCTTTTAGTCACTCCATATCAAAAAAACATCTCACATCTCTGAAAAAAGTACAAGAACGAGCAAAAAAATACATCAACATGGAGGAAAACTCTCGACTAGGAGAGACCTCAAAGTCCGGATTCTCCTACTCCTCTCAAGATAAGGATAAAGAATCCAAGAAAAAAGAAGATTAGCATGGAGAAAAGATCAAGAAATACCACAATTACACCCCTCTTCGGATGTCCCTTGTAGATGTCTATTGAGAAGTATGCCATACTGAAAAGATACCACCATCTCACCCACTCAAAAGCAAGAAAGAAGGAGGAAATCGGGCAGAATACTGCAAATACCATTGGATTTATGGACATCCCACCAACGAGTGCTTTGATTTGAAGAATGTCATAGAAAAATTGGTAAGAGAGGGGAGACTAGATCGGTACTTAGCCAACAAATCAGATGAGCCAAGAAAAAGAAGAAGGGACGAAGAAGTTAGACGAACTGAACGACCACCTCGTACCCCGGAGAGACACGTTCACATGATACACGGAGGATTTGCGGGAGGAGGAATCTCTAAATCATCTCGCAAAAGACATTTCAAAGAAGTATATCATGTCGAGGGAGGAGAAGGAGCACCCGACCTCCCCACTATCACTTTCACTAAAGAAGACGCAGCTGGTGTCATCTCAGGACATGATGACCCCATCGTCATCACTATCATATTGGCCAACGCTAATCTCCACCGCACGCTGGTAGACCAGGGAGGATCGGCTGACATATTGTTCAAAACTGCCTTCGATAAACTCGGCCTAGAGGAAAAAGAGCTCAGAGCATATCCAAACAGTTTATTCGGACTAGGAGACACTCCAATCCAACCACTTGGATACATTTCACTGCACACAACCTTTGGAAAAGAAAATCGGTCAAAAGCACTCAACATAGATTATATCATGGTCGACGTAAGTTCAGCCTACAATGCCCTGATAGGTCGGTGATGAGCGGATATTTTATACGCTTTTTGGGGGTGTTTTAATATAATTTTTAGTAGGATCTAGCAACTTTTTAGTATATTTTTATTAGTTTTATGCAAAAATCACATTTATAGACTTTACTATGAGTTTTTGTGTTTTTCTGTGATTTCAGGTATTTTCTGGCTGAAATTGAGGAACCTGAGCAAAAATCTGATTCAGAGGGTGATAAAGGACTACTGATGATATTGGATTCTGACCTTCCTGAACTCGAAGTGGAATTTTTGGAGCTACAGAAATTCAAATGGCGTGCTCTTAATTGCGTTGGAAAGTAGACATCCAGGGCTTTTCAGAAATATATAATAGTCTATACTTTGCCCAAGTTTAGACGATGCAAACTGGCATTTAACGCCAGCTTTCTACTCTATTCTGGCGTCAAACGCCAGAAACAAGTTGCAAAGCAGAGTTAAACGCCAGAAACAGGTTACAAACTGACGTTTAACTCCAAGAATGGCCTATGCACGTAAAGGCTACAATGCTCAGCCCCAACACATACCAAGTGGGCCCCAAAAGTGGATTTCTGCACTATCTATCTTAGTTTACTCATTTTCTGTAAACCTAGGTTACCAGTTGAGTATATAAACTACTTTTAGAGATTTATTTTGTATCTCATGACATTTTACATCTGAACTTGCATCTTTGACGGCATGAGTCTCTAAACCCCATGGTTGGGGGTGAGGAGCTCTGCAGCGTCTTGATGAATTAATGCAAGTATTTTTGTTTTCTATTCAATCTCACTAGTCTCTATTCTAAGATATTCGTTCGCACTTCAACATGATGAATGTGATGATCCGTGACAATCATCACCATTCTCAACCTCTGAACGCGTGCCTAACAACCACTCCTGTTCTACCTTAGATTGGACGTTTATCTCTTGGATTTCTGGCTCACGAGTTTGACTGCCTCTCCTGACAACAGAGCGTTCAATTCGTAAGTCCAGAGTCTTCGTGGTATAAGCTAGAACCAATTGGCAGCATTCCTGAGATTTGGAAAGTCTAAACCTTGTCTGTGGTATTCCGAGTAGGATCCGGGAAGGGATGATTGTGACGAGCTTCAAACTCATGAATGTTGGGCGTAGTGACAGACACAAAAGGATCACTGGAACCTATTCCAACACAAGTGAGAACCGACAGATGATTAGCCATGTACATGGACCATTTTCACTGAGAGGACGGTTGGTAGCCATTGACAACGGTGATCCACCAACATACAGCTTGCCATGGAAGAAGACCTGCGTGTGTGAAGAAGAAGACAGTAGGAAAGCAAAAATTCAAAGGACAAAGCATCTCCAAAACTCCAACCCATTCTCCATTACTGCGTAACAAATATTCATTTCATGCTCTTTCACTTTTTACAATTGAAACTAAAGAACCCTATTGATATCCTGGCTAAGAATAATAAGATAACCGTAGCTTGCTTCAAGCCGGAAATCTCCGTGGGATCGACCCTTACTCACGTAAGGTATTACTTGGACGACCCAGTGCACTTGCTGGTTAGTTGTGCGGAATTACATAGTGTGAGTGTAATTTTCGTGCACCAGTCAGACAACGCTAAATCAACTCAGCGCAGTAGTCTCGACTCCATATCTGTGCATGAAGTTCTCCACCACAGAAGGGATAGATACGATAAAAGCATACCAGAAGACAGCGCGCCGCTGTTACAACGGAAGTCTGAACCTCAGAGGCAAAGAAGAAGAAATCCACACCATCGAACTCGGGGGAGTTTGAGGGCGGGAAGAACTTCGTCCACAACCCGAAGGCAAAATAGAAAAAGTCCAGATCGGAGATGTCCCAGATAAAACAACCAATATCGGCATAATCCTAAAGGGAGACGTAAAGGAGTCCTTCATACAGTTCTTAAGAGACAATGTCGACCTCTTCGCATGGAAGGTCGCAGACATGCCGGGCATAGACTCCAAGTTAATGTGCCACAAGTTGACAGTTTACCCAGGATCTCGGCCAGTACAGCAGAGGCGTAGAAAGCTCGGACCAGAACGATCCCAAGCTATGGAAGAACAGGTACAAGCTCTACTAGAGGCGGGATTTATAAGAGAAGTCAAGTACCCACTATGGCTAGCCAACGTCGTCTTGGTGAAAAAATCAAATGGAAAGTGGCGGATGTGCACTGATTACACCGATCTCAACAAAGCTTGCCCAAAAGATCCGTATCCACTCCCAAGTATCGACGCTCTGGTGGATGCCTCCTCGGGATACAAATACCTTTCATTTATGGACGCCTATTCGGGATACAATCAAATCCCGATGTACCCACCCGATCAAGAAAAAACCTCATTCTTAACCCCAAAAGCAAACTACTGCTACATCGTCATGCCATTTGGACTCAAAAACGCAGGAGCCACTTACCAAAGGTTAATGAATAAAGTCTTCACTGACCATATTAGAAAGATCATGGCGGTATACGTGGATGACATGTTAATAAAGACACAAAGCGAGGAATCATTACTGTCCGACCTCACCCAAGTATTCGATACCATAAGAAGGCATGGCATGCGACTTAACCCTGCAAAATGCACCTTCGCAATCAAAGCCGGCAAAATCTTAGATTTTATGCTCACACAAAGAGGAATCGAGGCAAATCCTGATAAATGCCGGGCTATACTCGACATGAAGAGTCTGACCTGTGTCAAAGAGGTACAACAACTAAATGGAAGATTGGTAGCCTTGTCCAGATTTCTAGCCGGATCGGTAATAAGATCTCTCCCCTTCTACGCTACTCTAAGGAAGGGAAAGAAGTTTGAATGGACAACGGAGTGCGAACAGGCTTTTCAGGATTTCAAAAGGTTTCTGGGACAACCACCTATTCTAACTCGACCATGATAAGGAGAACCACTTGTATTGTATCTCGCAGTAGGACATCGGGCAATAGCCTAAGCATTGGTCAGAGAGGACAAAAGTGGACAACAGCCTATATACTTCATTAGCAAAGCACTACAAGGGTCCGAGCTAAACTACCAAAAAATAGAAAAATTCGCTTATACTCTCATACTGACATCTCGACGACTTCGCCCATATTTCCAAGCCCACACCATCAAGGTTCAGATCAACCAGCCCATAAAAGGCATTCTGCAGAAAACAGACTTAGCAGGAAAAGTCTTACAATGGGCAGTCGAGTTGTCCGAATTTGACCTTCAATATGAAGCTCGGACAGCCATCAAATCACAGTATCTGACCGATTTCATTGCAGAGTTTACTGACACCCCGGAAATCCCCACTGAATAGAATCTCTATATAGATGGTTCCTCAAACAAAACTGGAAGTGGTGCACATGTGATAATAGAAAGCGATCAATGATCCCAAATCAAACTTTCCCTCAAATTCGGGTTCCCTGCTTCAAATAACCAAGCCGAATATGAGGCATTACTAGCTGGTTTGAAGCTGGCTAAAGAGGTCAGAGCTCAAAAATTTATCATCTTCAGCGACTCACAAGTAGTCACCTCACAAATAGCAAGGAGCTACTGGTGGACGAAATTGTGATCCATATTGTCTTTGTACTTGTATGAAATCATTATTATGGCACCAGTTGAATTCACAACTCCGTTCAACTAACCAGCAAGTGTACTGGGTCGTCCAAGTAATAAACCTTACGCGAGTAAGGGTCGATCCCACAGAGATTGTTGGTATGAAGCAAGCTATGGTCACCTTGTAGATCTCAGTTAGGCAGATTAAATTGGTTTATGGTTTCGAAAATTAATAATAAAATAGAAATAATTAAAGGGATACTTATGCAGATTCATTGGTGGGAAATTCAGATAAGCGAATGGAGATACTGTATGGCTCAAGAACGCCTACTTTCCTATTGCTTCAACTCAATCCTTCTTACTCCTTTCCATGGCAAGCTGTGTATAGGGGTTCACCGTTCGACGATGGCTACTTTGTATCCTCTCTGGAAAATGGTCCTCTGCGCTGTCGCTCGCATGGCTAATCGTCTGGAGGCATCACACTGGCCGAAGGCTACATCCCATCCTTGCAGTGAAAACTACGCTCACGCGCTCTGTCACAGCACGGCTAATCACTGGTTGGTTCCCGCTCCTGCTGGAATAGAATCCCTTGATTCTTTTGCGTTTGTCACTAATGCCCAGCACTTGCGAGTCTGAAGTACGTCATAGTCATTCATTACCGGAATCCTACTCGGAATACCACAGACAAGGTTAGACTTTCCGGATTCCCGGGATCCTACTCGGAATACCACAGACAAGGTTAGACTTTCTGGATCCTCATGAATGCCGCCATCTATCTAGCTTATACCACGAAGATTCTGTTGGGGAATCTAAGAGATACACATTCAAGCTCGGTTGCATGTAGAACGGAGGTGGTTGTCAATCACGCGTGTTCATAGGTGAGAATGATGATGAGCGTCACATAATCATCACATTCGTCATGTTCTTGGGTGCGAATGAATATCTTGGAATAAGACTAAGAGAGAATTGAAAAAAAGGTAATAGTAATTGTATTGAAACTTGAGGTACAGCAGAGCTCCACACCCTGAATCTTTGGTGTGCAAAAACTCCACCCCTGAAAATACATAAGTAAAAGGTTCAGGCATGGCCGAATGGCCAGCCCCCTGAGTGATCAAAAGACCAAATAATCAAAGGCTAAACAGTCAGGAGATTAAACTGTCAAAAGATGTCTAATACAATAGTTAAATGTTCTATTTATAATAAACTAGCTCCTAGGGTTTACATGAGTAAGTAATTGATGCATAAATCCACTTCCGGGGCCCACTTGGTGTATGCTTGGGCTGAGCTTGATCAATCCACGAGCTGAGGCTTCTCTTGGAGTTGAACTCCGAGTTATGACGTGTTTTGGGCGTTCAACTCCGGATCATGACATTTTTCTGGCGTTTAACTCCAGACAGCAGCATGTACTTAGCGTTCAATGCCAAGTTACGTCGTCAATTTCCGAATGAAGTATGAACTATTATATATTTCTGGAAAGCTCCAGATGTCTACGTTCCAACGCCGTTGAGAGCGTGCCAATTGAAGTTCTGTAGCTCCAGAAAATCCATTTCGAGTGCAGGGAGGTCAGATTCCAACAGCATCAGCAGTCCTTTTATCAGCCTTTTTCAGAGTTTTGCTCAAGTCCCTCAATTTCAGCCAGAAATTATCTGAAATCACAAAAAAACACACAAACTCATAGTAAAGTCCAGAAATGTGAATTTAACATAAAACTAATGAAAACATCCCTAAAAGTAGCTTGAACTTACTAAAAACTACCTAAAAATAATGCCAAAAGGCGTATAAATTATCCGCTCATCACAACACCAAACTTAAATTGTTGCTTGTCCCCAAGCAACTGAAAATCAAATAGGATAAAAAGAAGAGAATATACTATAAATTCCAGAAGATCAATGAATATTAATTATAATTAGATGAGCGGGACTTGTAGCTTTTTGCTTCTGAACAGTTTTGGCATCTCACTTTTTCCTTTGAAGCTTAGAATGATTGGCTTCTCTAGGAACTTAGAATTTCGGATGATGTTATTGATTTTCCTAGTTAAGCATGTTGATTCTTGAACACAGCTACTTATGAGTCTTAGCTGTGGCCCTAAGCATTTTGTTTTCCAGTATTACCACCGGATACATAAATGCCACAGACACATAACTGGGTGAACCTTTTCAGATTGTGACTCAGCTTTGCTAGAGTCCCCAATTAGAGGTGTCCAGAGCTCTTAAGCACACTCTTTTTGCTTGGGATCACGACTTTAACCACTCAGTCTCAAGCTTTTCACTTGGACCTTCATGACACAAGCACATGGTTAGGGACAGCTTGGTTTAGCCGCTTAGGCCTGGATTTTATCTCCTTGGGCCCTCCTATCCATTGATGCTCAAAGCCTTGGATCCTTTTTACCCTTGCCTTTTGGTTTTAAGGGCTATTGGCTTTTTCTGCTTGCTTTTTCTTTTTCTTTCTATTTTTTTTTTGCCAAATTTTTTTTTCGCCATTCACTGCTTTTTCTTGCTTCAAGAATCAATTTCATGATTTTTCAGATCATCAATAACATTTCTCTTTGTTCATCATTCTTTCAAGAGCCAACAGTTTTAACATTCATAAATAACAAGATCAAAAGACATATGCACTGTTCAAGCATTCATTCAGAAAACAAAAAGTATTGTCACCACATCAATATAATTGAATTAAATTCAAGGATAAATTCGAAATTCATGTACTTCTTGTTCTTTTGAATTAAAACATTTTTCTTTTAAGAGTGGTGAAGGATTAATGGATTTTATTCATAGCTTTAAGGCATGGTTACATACTAATGATCATGAATTAAAGACACAAAACATAGATAAAAACAACATTAAAAACCGAAAAACAGAAAGAAATAAAGAACAAGGAATGAATCCACCTCTAGTGGCGTCTTTTTCTTGAAGGTCCAACAATGTCCTTAAGCTCTTCTATGTCCCTTCCTTGCCTTTGTTGCTCCTCCCTCATTGCTCTTTGATCTTCTCTTATTTCTTGGAGAATGATGGAGTGCTCATGATGTTCCACCCTTAATTGTTCCACATTGTGGCTCAAACCTTCTAAGGAAGTGTTGAGTTGTTCCCAGAAGTTGTTTGGAGGAAAGTGCATTCCTTGAGGCATCTCAGGGATTTCTTGATGATGAGCTTCCTCATGCATCTCTTGAGAACCGTGAGGGGTCTCTCTTGCTTGCTCCATCTTCTTCTTGGTGATAGGCTTATCCTCTTCAATGAGGATGTCTCCTTCTATGATAACTCCAGCTGAGTAACATAGATGGCAAATAAGGTGAGGAAAAGCTAGCCGTGCCATGGGTGAGGGCTTGTCGGCTATTTTGTAGATTTCATTGGAGATGACCTCATGAACTTCTACTTCCTCTCCAATCATGATGCCATGAATCATGATGGCCCGATCCACAGTAACTTCAGATCGGTTGCTAGTAGGAATGATGGAGCGTTGAATGAACTCCAACCATCCTCTAGCTATAGGCTTGAGGTCCAGTCTTCTTAGTTGGACTGGCTTGCCTTTGGAGTCTCTCTTCCATTGAGCTCCTTCCACACAAATGTCCATAAGGACTTGGTCCAACCTTTGATCAAAGTTGACCCTTCTAGTGTAGGGGCGTTCATCTCCTTGCATCATGGGCAAGTGGAATGCCAACCTCACATTTTTCGGACTAAAATCCAAGTATTTTCCCCGAACCATTGTGAGATAATTCTTTGGACTCGGGTTCATACCTTGATCATGGTTCCTAGTGATCCATGCATTGGCATAGAACTCTTGAACCATTAAGATTCCGACTTGTTGCATGGGGTTGGTTAAGACTTCCCAACCTCTTCTTCGGACTTCATGTCGGATCTCCGGATACTCATTTTTCTTGAGCTTGAAAGGGACCTCAGGGATCACCTTCTTCTTTGCCACAACATCATAGAAGTGGTCTTGATGGCTCTTGGAGATGAATCTTTCCATCTCCCATGACTCGGAGGTGAAAGCTTTTGTCTTCCCTTTTCCTTTTCTAGAGGATACTCCGACCTTAGGTGCCATTGATGGTAATGGAAAAACAAAAAGCTTATGCTTTTACCACACCAAACTTAAAATATTGCTCGCCCTCGAGCAAGAGAAGAAAGAAGAGAAGAAGAAGAAGAAGAAGAAGAAGAAAAGATGGTAGAGAGGGAGAGAGGTGGTTTCGGCTAAGTGAGAGGAGAGGGGTTTGTGTTGTGTGAAAATGAAGTAGAATGGAAGGGTATTTATAGGGAGGGGGGAAGGTATGTTCGGCCATTTTGGGTGGGAATGGGAGGGAAATTGGTTTTGAATTTTTGAAGGTAGGTGGGGTTTATGGGGAAGAGTGGATGGATGTGAGTGGTGAATGGGGTAATTGGGAAGAGGAATTGAGGTGATTGGTAAAAGTTGTTGGGAAGTGTAACATGGGGAAGAGTGAAATAGGATTAGGAGAGTGTAATTAGGATTAGGAGGTAAGGTGGGAATATGGTAGGTGGGGATCATGTGGGGTCCACAGATCCTGAGGTGATCCTGTGGGGTCCACAGGTCCTGAGGTGTCAAGGAATTCCATCCCTGCACCAAATAGGCATGTAAAATGCCTTCGTGCATCATTCTGGCATTTAAACGCCCATTGGTGCACATTCTGGGCGTTCAACGCCCATGTAAAGCATGTTTCTGGCGTTGAACGCCAATTTCATACTTGTTACTGGCGTTCAGCGCCAGTTTTTCTTCTTTTGGCACATTTCTGGAGTTCAGCGCCAGAATGTTGCTTGTTTCTGGCGTTCAGCGCCAGAATGGTGCTCTGTTCTGGCGTTGAACGCCAGCCAGATGCATCTTACTGGCGTTAAACGCCAGCCTGTGCGTCCTCCAGGGTGTAAATTTTTTCTTCTGCTGTTTTTGATTCTGTTTTTAATTTTTATGATTTTTTCGTGACTCTTCATGATCATGTACCTAATAAAACACAAAATAACAATAAAATAAAATAAAAATTAGATAAATAAAATTGGGTTGTCTCCCAACAAGCGCTTCTTTAACGTCAATAGCTTGACAGTGGCTCTCATGGAGCCACAAGGTGATCAGGTCAATGTTGTATAGTTGCCAACACCAAACTTAGAGTTTGGATATGGGGTCTTAACACCAAACTTAGAGTTTGATTGTGGCCTCACAACACCAAACTTAGAGTTTGACTGTGTGGGCTCTTCTTGACTCTGAACTGAGAGAAGCTCTTCATGCTTACTCTCTTCTGTCATAGAGGGATGGCCATGTGCCTTAAACACAAGGTAGTCCCCATTCAATTGAAGGACTAATTCACCTCTGTTGACATCTATCACAGCTCCTGCTGTGGCTAGGAAAGGTCTTCCAAGGAGGATGCAATCATCCTCTTCCTTCCTAGTGTCTAAGATTATGAAATCAGCAGGGATGTAAAGGCCTTCAACCTTTACTAGCACGTCCTCTACCAATCCATAAGCTTGTCTCAATGACTTGTCTGCCAATTGTAATGAGAACAAGGCAGGTTGTACCTCAATGATCCCTAGCTTCTCCATTACAGAGAGTGGCATAAGATTTATCCCTGACCCCAGATCACACAGAGCTTTTTCAAAGATCATGGTGCCTATGGTACAAGGTATTAAGAACTTGCCAGGATCTTGTTTCTTTTGAGGTAGAATTTTCTGAATCCAAGTATCTAGTTCATTAATGAGCAAGGGAGGTTCACTTTCCCAAGTCCCATTACCAAATAACTTGGCATTCAGCTTCATGATAGCTCCTAAATATTGAGCAACTTGCTCTCCAGTCACATCTTCATCCTCTTCAGAGGATGAATAGTCTTCAGAGCTCATGAATGGTAGAAGGAGATTCAATGGAATCTCTATGGTCTCTGTATGAGCCTCAGATTCCTTTGGATCCTTAATAGGAAACTCCTTCTTGCTTGAGGAACGTCCCAGGAGGTCTTCCTCACTAGGATTTTCGTCCTCCTCCTCCCTTGTGCATTCGGCCATATTGACTATGTCAATGGCTTTGCACTCTCCTTTTGGATTCTCTTCTGTATTGCTTGGGAGAATACTGGGAGGAGTTTCAATGACTTTCTTACTCAGCTGGCCCACTTGTGCCTCCAGATTTCTAATGGAGGATCTTGTTTCACTCATGAAACTGAAAGTGGCCTTTGACAGATCAGAGACTACATTGGCTAAATTAGAGGTGTTTTGTTCAGAATTCTCTGTCTGTTGCTGAGAAGATGATGGATATGGCTTGCTATTGTTCAGCCTGTTGCGTCCACCATTGTTAAAGCCTTGTTGAGGCTTTTGTTGATCCTTCCATGAGAAATTTGGATGATTTCTCCATGATGGGTTATAAGTGTTTCCATAAGGTTCACCCATGTAATTAACCTCTGCCATGGCAGGGTTCTCAGGATCTTAAGCTTCTTCAGAAGTTGCCTCTCTAGTACTGTTGGATGCATGTTGCCATCCATTCAGATTTTGAGAGATCATGTTGACCTGTTGAGTCAACACTTTGTTCTGAGCCAATATGGCATTCAGAGCATCAATTTCAAGAACTCCTTTCTTCTTAGGTATCCCATTGTTCACGGAATTCCTCTCAGAAGTGTACATGAATTGGTTGTTTGCAACCATGTCAATGAGTTCTTGAGCCTCTTCAGGCATTTTCTTCAGGTGAATAGATCCACCTGCAGAATGGTCCAATGACATTTTCGAAAATTCAGAGAGACCATAATAGAATATATCTAAAATGGTTCATTCTGAAAACATGTCAGATGGACATCTTTTGGTCAGCTGCTTGTATCTTTCCCAAGCTTCATAGAGGGATTCACCATCTTTTTGTTTGAAGGTTTGAACATCCACTCTCAGCTTGCTCAGCTTTTGAGGAGGAAAGAATTTATCCAAGAAGGCAGTGACCAGCTTATCCCATGAGTCCAGGCTATCCTTGGGTTGTGAATCCAACCATACTCTAGCTCTGTCTCTTACAGCAAAAGGGAAAAGCATGAGTCTGTAGACTTCAGGATCAACCCCATTCGTCTTTACAGTCTCACAGATCTGCAAGATCTCAGTTAAAAACTGATAAGGATCTTCAGATGGAAGTCCATAAAACTTGCAGCTTTGTTGCATTAAGGCAACTAGCTGAGGTTTCAGCTCAAAGTTGTTGGCTCCAATGGCAGGAATGGAGATGCTTCTTCCATCAAACTTGGACGTTGGCTTTGTAAAGTCACCAAGCATTCTCCTTGCATTATTATTATTTTCGGCTGCCATCTCCTTCTCTTGTTCAAAAATTTCTGAAAGGTTGTTTCTGGATTGTTGCAATTTAGCTTCTCTTAATTTTCTCTTCAAAGTCCTTTCAGGTTCTGGATCAATTTCAACAAGAGTGCCTTTATCCCTGTTCCTGCTCATATGAAAGAGAAGAAAACAAGAAAAGAAAGAGGAATCCTCTATGTCACAGTATAGAGATTCCTTTATGTTAGTAGAAAAAGAAGGGAGTAGAAGAATGAAGAAGAATTCGGATTTTTAGATGAAGAGAGGTGAAGAGAAGTGTTAGTAAACAAATAATTAAATAGAAGAAGAAAAGAGAAAGAGAATTTCGAAAATAATTTTAAAAAGGGGTTAGTGATTTTCGAAAATTAGAGATAAATGTAATTGAAATTAAAATTTGAAACAATTAATTAATTAAAAAGAATTTTTGAAAAGAGAGAGATATTTTTCGAAAATAGAAGAGGGAGAAGTAGTTAGGTGGTTTTTGAAAAAGATAAGAAACAAACAAAAAGTTAGTTAGTTGATTGAAAAAGATTTGAAATCAAAATTTTAAAAAGATAAGAAAATAAGAAGTTAGATGAGATATTTTGAAATCAAATTTTGAAAAAGATAAAATTTTGAGGAGGATAAGATAAAAAGTTAAGATAGAAATTTTAATAAAAAGATATTTTGAAAAATATTTAGTTTTTAAAATGACTTAACTAACAAGAAACTACAAGATAAGATTCTAGAATTTAAAGATTGAACCTTTCTTAACAAGAAAGTAACAAACTTCAAATTTTTGAACCAATCACATTAATTATTAGCTAATTTTCGAAAATTAGATATAAAAGCTAAGAAAAAGATTTTTGAAAAATAATTTTTAAAATTTTCGAAAATAATAAAAAAAATGAAAAAGATATGATTTTTGAAAAAGATTTTGAAAAGATAAGATTTTTAAAATTGAAATTTTGACTTGACTTGTAAGAAACAACTAATTTTAAAAAATTTTTGACTTGGTCAACTCAAATTTTCGAAAATTTGGAGAAAAATAAGGAAAATATATATTTTTTTTATTTTTGAATTTTTAATGATGAGAGAGAAAAACACAAAAATGACCCAAAACATGAAAATTTTGGATCAAAATACAAGATGCATGCAAGAACACTATGAATGTCAAGATGAGCACCAAGAACACTTTGAAGATCATGATGAACATCAAGAACACAATTTTGAAAAATTTTTTGATGCAAAGAAAACATGCAAGACACCAAACTTAGAAATCTTTAATGCATGGACTCTAACAAACGAAAAATGCATATAAAAAATAACAAACAACACAAAACAAGAAAACATCTAGATCAAACAAGAGGACTTATCAAGAACAACTTGAAGATCATGAAGAACACTATTAATGCATGGGATTTTCGAAAAAATGCAAGAAAAATTTTTTAAAGCATGCAATTGACAACAAACTTAAAAATTGACTCAAAACTCAAACAAGAAACACAAAGTAATTATTTTATTTTTATGATTTTATGAATTTTTTTGAATTTCTATTAATTTTTTCGAAAATAAAGTTTAGAAAAACGAAAAATAAAAGAAAAATTTTGAAAAAGATTTTTGAAAAGAAAATTACCTAATTTGAGCAACAAGATGAACCGTCAGTTGTCCATACTCGAACAATCCCCGGCAACGGCGCCAAAAACTTGGTGGACGAAATTGTGATCCATATTGTCTTTGTACTTGTATGAAATCATTATTATGGCACCAGTTGAATTCACAACTCCGTTCAACTAACCAGCAAGTGTACTGGGTCGTCCAAGTAATAAACCTTACGCGAGTAAGGGTCGATCCCACAGAGATTGTTGGTATGAAGCAAGCTATGGTCACCTTGTAGATCTCAGTTAGGCAGATTAAATTGGTTTATGGTTTCGAAAATTAATAATAAAATAGAAATAATAAAAGGGATACTTATGCAGATTCATTGGTGGGAAATTCAGATAAGCGAATGGAGATACTGTATGGCTCAAGAACGCCTACTTTCCTATTGCTTCAACTCAATCCTTCTTACTCCTTTCCATGGCAAGCTGTGTATAGGGGTTCACCGTTCGATGATGGCTACTTTGTATCCTCTCTGGAAAATGGTCCTCTGCGCTGTCACTCGCATGGCTAATCGTCTGGAGGCATCACACTGGCCGAAGGCTACATCCCATCCTCGCAGTGAAAACTACGCTCACGCGCTCTGTCACAGCACGGCTAATCACTGGTTGGTTCCCGCTCCTGCTGGAATAGAATCCCTTGATTCTTTTGCGTTTGTCACTAATGCCCAGCACTTGCGAGTCTGAAGTACGTCACAGTCATTCATTACCGGAATCCTACTCGGAATACCACAGACAAGGTTAGACTTTCCGGATTCCCGGGATCCTACTCGGAATACCACAGACAAGGTTAGACTTTTCGGATCCTCATGAATGCCGCCATCTATCTAGCTTATACCACGAAGATTCTGTTGGGGAATCTAAGAGATACACATTCAAGCTCGGTTGCATGTAGAACGGAGGTGGTTGTCAATCACGCGTGTTCATAGGTGAGAATGATGATGAGCGTCACATAATCATCACATTCGTCATGTTCTTGGGTGCGAATGAATATCTTGGAATAAGACTAAGAGAGAATTGAATAAAAGGTAATAGTAATTGTATTGAAACTTAAGGTACAGCAGAGCTCCACACCCTTAATCTATGGTGTGCAGAAACTCCACCGTTGAAAATACATAAGTAAAAGGTTCAGGCATGGCCGAATGGCCAGCCCCCTGAGTGATCAAAAGACCAAATAATTAAAGGCTAAACAGTCAGGAGATTAAACTGTCAAAAGATGTCTAATACAATAGTTAAATGTTCTATTTATAATAAACTAGTTCCTAGGGTTTACATGAGTAAGTAATTGATGCATAAATCCACTTCCGGGGCCCACTTGGTGTATGCTTGGGCTGAGCTTGATCAATCCACGAGATGAGGCTTCTCTTGGAGTTGAACTCCGAGTTATGACGTGTTTTGGGCGTTCAACTCCGGATCATGACGTTTTTCTGGCGTTTAACTCCAGATAGCAGCATGTACTTGGCATTCAACGCCAAGTTACGTCGTCAATTTCCGAATTAAGTATGGACTATTATATATTGCTGGAAAGCTCTGGATGTCTACTTTCCAACGCCGTTGAGAGCGTGCCAATTGGAGTTCTGTAGCTCCAGAAAATCCATTTCGAGTGCAGGAAGGTCAGATTCCAACAGCATCAGCAGTCCTTTTATCAGCCTTTTTCAGAGTTTTGCTCAAGTCCCTCAATTTCAGCCAGAAATTACCTGAAATCACAGAAAAACACACAAACTCATAGTAATGTCCAGAAATGTGAATTTAACATAAAAACTAATGAAAACATCCCTAAAAGTAGCTTGAACTTACTAAAAACTACCTAAAAACAATGCCAAAAAGCGTATAAATTATCCGCTCATCAGCTACCAAGCCAAGGATCCCACCATGAAAAAGTACTTGGACAAAACCAGGGAACAACTCGGACAACTCAGGGAATATGAGGTCCACCACATACCTCGGAAACAGAATGCTCGAGTTGATGCACTCTCAAAACTAGCCAGCACCAAACCAGGGGGCAACAATAGAAGCCTCATCCAAGAAATACTGCAGAACCCATCCATCTCGGAAGAAGAAAAGGTCCTAGCCATAACAGGTCTGGATCAAGGATGGATGACTACCATAATTAACTACCTCAAAACAGAAACACTCCCTACAGATAAGAAAGAGGCAAAGAGGTTAAAACGAGAGGCATAATATTACACCATAATAAACAATACTCTATAAAAGAGGGATTTTAACACCCCTGTTGAAATGTGTATCGACTTCTAACACAAAGGAAGTTTTAGAAGAAATACACAGTGGCATCTGTGGCAACCATCTCGGAGTGCAAGCTCTCACCAAAAAAGTACTCTGGGCCGGATTCTATTGGCCGACTTTACAAAAAGAGGCAACAGAATTCATGAAGACATGTCCACCATGTCAGAAACGTGTCAATTTTTACATCGCCCCACCAGAGGAGCTCATCAGCATAACCTCATCCTGGCCATTGGCAAAATGGGGACTCGATCTCCTCGGTCCTTTCCCTCAAGGATCGGGACAAGTCAAGTTCCTCATCATAGGGATGGATTATTTTACAAAATGGATTGAGGCAGAGCCTTTAGCTAACGCCACTGCTCAAAGAAGTCAGAAATTCCTATATAGGAACATTGTCATAAGGTTTGAGATTCCATACTCCATTACCACAGACAATGGCACTCAATTCACAGACACAGGCTTTAAAAAGTTAGTGGCCGACCTGAACATAAAACACCAATTCACATCCGTAGAACATCCCCAGGCTAATGGACAAGCAGAAGCTGCTAACAAAGTCATATTAGCCGGGCTAAAACAGAGATTATAGGATACAAAGGGAGCCTGGGCTGAAGAGCTCTCACAAGTCATATGGCCATATCGGACAACTCCACACTCCACAACAAGGGAGTCACCCTTCCGATTAGCTTACAGAATGGAGGCAATGATCCCAGTGAAAGTCGAAGAAGGATCGCCCAGAGTAATCCACTACAGTGAAGAAGCCAACTCCCAACTTCAAAGGGAAGAACTCGATCTACTTCCAGAAATCTGAGAAAGAGCTCGGATCAAGGAAGAGGCGTTACAATGTCGAATGGCTTCAAGATACAATCAGAAGGTAGTACAGCAAAGCTTTGCCAACAACGACCTCATCCTAATCCGAAATGATATCGGAACAAGTCGACTGGGAGAGGGAAAGCTAGCAGCTAACTGGAAAGGACCCTACCGAGTCACATAAGTACTGGGAATAGGCTACTACAGGGTGTCCGAACTAGAAGGGCGAGAGCTACCAAGGTCGTGGCATGCCTGCAACCTAAGAAGGTATTATAGTTAGAGGTAATAAAGATCTTAGGTCAAGGTTCACTCTTTTTCCTGAAAAGTTTTTTTAACGAGGCACCAAGCCAAGATCTATAAAATTGCCCGACTTAGAAGGGTAAAACACCCACATGTATATATTTGCATATTTTGAATAAAGTTTTTCATATTTTCTACAAATCCTTTCATCAAGACGCATTAATCTGAAACACAAAAAAAATTCAACGCCCAATTATAAAGCAACAGATCGGCAAAAAGTAAAAATCAAAATTCACTGCTCAATCACGATAAAGACCAACAAAGATGAAAGACCGAATTCATCAATGGTCGACCAAGTGAGGATCAAACTCAATTTCTACAAAATCGGCAAAGATGAAAAGCGGCAAAAATAGAATAATGCAAGAAGTTATCAAAAGTGATCCATAGGAAAGGACCTGACGAGGTCTTAATAAAAATGGGTTGATAAAAATAACTTAAAGACGGGCCGACATAAAGAAGTCGGACCAGTCGACTACGACAACAAAAGTTATAAAAAGTAATCCCTAGAAAGAGGCCTGGCCAGCCCTAAAAAAGAGGATTACTAGAAATAACTTAGAAGGGACCGACATGATGAAGTCGGCCCAACAAACCTACAAAAGTTATAAAAGTAATCTATAAAAGAGACCTGACAAAGGTCCAAATAAAATGGATTACTAGAAATAACTTAGAAGGGACCGACATGATGAAGTCGGCCCAACAAACCTACAAAAGTTATAAAAGTAATCCATAAAAGAGACCTGACAAAGGTCCAAATAAAATGGATTGCTAGAAATAACTTAGAAAGGACCGACATGATGAAGTCGGCCCAACAAACCTACAAAAGTTATAAAAAGTAATCCATAAAAAAGACCTGACAAAGGTCCAAATAATATGGATTACTAGAAATAATTTCGGACAGACCGAGAAGAAGAAGTTGGCCGACAGAAGGCATGCGCTATAAGGGACTCAAGGCGGACCCAGAAAGCCAATAAACCAATCCACAAGTATTGTATGAAAAAAATACGAAGAAGACTAGTTAAACAAAGCTAGCTTCAACTAAAGCAGGAAATAAAACACAAAGGAAATCAAAAGAGGTCGGACAGCACGATTCCAACACTCTCAAGATTCCAGAAAAGTGTTAAAAAGATGCAGACAAGCATGTCACAAAATAACAGACTCAAGAAGCCGCCTGAAGTCGACCCCAAGAGGCTTGAAAAACTACTTTGTTTTGACAAAAGAAGGTTGCTAAAAGTAAAGCAACTAAAGTATCGAAAGTCAAACAAACCACCAATTACAGAAATAAAAGTTTAAAAAGCCCACAGACCGGGCTGTACCTCATACATCAAAGAAAAAATTATAGAGGATCCAAAGACTACCCAGTAGCAGTATCTCAGGGTGAAGGAGGACGAGTCTGAAGGGGTACCGCATCTGCTGTTCCATCATCCCGATTAAAGATCTGGACATCAGGATCAGACTCGGGCTGACCGACTTCAGCTGTTGGAGTTGAGGAAGGCGGGGCAACAGAGGCTTTGACATGTGGTACAGGAGGAGGGTCGACATCATCATCATTATCATCAGGGTCATCAGGGACAATCTTACCATCTTTTACAAAGTTGTCCAAGCTAAAAAGGGAGAGGTCGAGCTCGGGCGCAAGAACTCGAACCTGATCCTTCAAATTCTCATAAGCAGCATTCACACTGCCTACAAGATGACCCTGGAGTTCGGTATAGTCAACTCGAACAGATTCCAAACTCTTCCTAAGATCCATCATCTCCCTATAAGTTAAGACATAACTTTTCTTATGCTTCAGCGCCATATCCTCGGCCAACTTTGCAGAAGCCACAGCAGCAGTAGCTCGAGTCTTCTCACCCTCCAACTCTTTTTCTAGCTTCGCCACCTTCACTTCAAGCTCCTCCTTCAAACCCTTGATCCAGTCGAACTCTGATTTGGCCTCCTCCATAAAAGCCTTCGTTGCATGAATAGGAAGATCCTGGGCAGTTTGGTATAAAGCCACTCCCATATGTGCCATCTTAATGCTACTCCGGGTAATGAAGTCCAAGTGACGAAGGAGGGAAACTTCGTCAGTAGGAATGACACCATAAGGAGCAATTTTGGAGGGCCAACAGTAGGAGAAGAAGTAGCAGCAGAGGTCTGGGGAGGATCAACCAAATGAACCTGAGGAGTTGGGATCATCCTCCTCGGCCTAGCAGAATTGGAGACCGGTTTCTTAGGAGGAACTTGAGAAGATCCCTCCCCTGTAGCTTTAGCTGAGATGTTCTGAGCAGCTGTAGCCTTTCTCGCCTTCTTAAAGGCCCTCATAGAATCATTATTTTTAACCATCTCTAGAAAACAAATCAACCAAAAATCAAGTTACAAATTGGAAGGAAAAGAAGCAAAGTAAATAAAACAGAGCAAAAAGAAGTCGGTTACTACCCAACGTAGTTCAGACAAGAGAGGGGTCCTCCAAAAATCTCTTTGTATCGAGATGGGGAGGTTCCCCCCAAATATCTTCCAATACATTCACAAAAGCCTGCTCGATCTCGTCAAGCATCTCCCATGAGTACCGAGACACCATAACATTCTTTTGCCAGCACAAGGGGAAGGCAAGTTCATTATTCGATTCCAAGAAAAATGGTCGAGCTCCCTCAATAGCTCGGACCTTAAAAAAGTAATTCTTAAAATCCCTAAAGGACTTGTCATACATAGCAAACACTTTATGTCCTTGAGCAGATCGAAAGGAAATCCAAGAAGCTTTCTTTTTTGAAGAAATCCTGGGCTTAGTCAAAATAAAAAGATAAAGAAAGAGAGTCTGAGAAGGTTTGACGTCCAACTCTTGGCAAAGAATTGAAAGATCTTGATAAAACCCCAAGAGTTCGGATGAAGCTAGGATGGAGCTACGTTGCACGACCACAACAAGTCGGTCTCAAAAGAGGTAAAAGGAAGGGTGATGTTCATTTGACTGAAAAAGTAGTCGTAAGCATAAAAGAAGGGGTGTTCCCCCTAGGTCAGAGCCAGAAAGCAAACCCTTTCATCAGAGTCAGGAACCACCAACTCGTAGTTCTTCTCTTGATCCCTACTACTACAGATTCGATGATGTTTTCTAAGCTCCGCGCAGAACTCAGAATTAACTACGAAAACACACATAAGGACGAGGGAGTCCAGCCAGTCGGACATACCCTCGGGGACCTTGGAAGATGTCTCGACAATATTTTTGCGAGAAGACATGGTCAACTAGTCCTACAGCAAAGAAAAAAGAGAGAGGAATTACTAAATAAATAGCTCGAGCATAACAAAGAAAACATCTTGGACAAAACAGATATAACTCAACCTAAGGCACACAGTGCTAGAGAAATAGCAAAAGGAAACCCCAGGACACAACCCAAGGTCCAAAGGCATCCTTTGGAGGCAGTAATAGAACGAGGACTTAATCTATCTCAGCAAGAAAAATAACCTTATTTCAAACAAAAGCCACTCCGAGAAGAAAGTCACTGATGAGCGGATAATTTATACGCTTTTTGGCATTGTTTTTAGGTAGTTTTTAGTAAGTTCAAGCTACTTTTAGGGATGTTTTCATTAGTTTTTATGTTAAATTCACATTTCTGGACTTTACTATGAGTTTGTGTGTTTTTCTGTGATTTCAGGTAATTTCTGGCTGAAATTGAGGGACTTGAGCAAAACTCTGAAAAAGGCTGACAAAAAGGACTGCTGATGCTGTTGGAATCTGACCTCCCTGCACTCAAAATGGATTTTCTGGAGCTACAGAACTCCAAATGGCGCGGTCTCAACGGCTTTGGAAAGTAGACATCCAGAGCTTTCCAGCAATATATAATAGTCCATACTTTATTCGGAATTTGATGACGTAACTTGGCGTTGAACGCCAAGTACATGCTGCTGTCTGGAGTTAAACGCCAGAAAAACGTCATGATCCGGAGTTGAACGCCCAAAACACGTCATAACTTGGAGTTCAACTCCAATAAAAGCCTAAGCTCGTGGATATATCAAGCTCAGCCCAAACATACACCAAGTGGGCCCCGGAAGTGGATTTATGCATCAATTACTTACTCATGTAAACCCTAGGAGCTAGTTTATTATAAATAGAACTTTTTACTATCATAATCGCATCCGGGATTGGATTTTGAATCCTGTGATCATGTTTTGGGGGCTGGCCATTCGGCCATGCCTGAACCTTTCACTTATGTATTTTCAACGGTGGAGTTTCTGCACACCATAGATTAAGGGTGTGGAGCTCTGCTGTACCTCAAGTTTCAATACAATTATTATTACTTTCTATTCAATTCTCTTTTATTCTTATTCCAAGATATACGTTACACAACACTTTGATGAATGTGATGATCCGTGACACTCATCATCATTCTCACCTATGAACGCGCGTGATTGACAACCACTTCCGTTCTACCTTAGGCCGGGCGCATATCTCTTAGATTCCCCAACAGAATCTTCGTGGTATAAGTTAGATAGATGGCGGCATTCATGAGGATCCGGAAAGTCTAAACCTTGTCTATGGTATTCCGAGTAGGATTCTGGGATTGAATGACTGTGACGAGCTTCAAACTCCTAAAGGCTGGGCGTGATGACAAAGGCAAAAGAATCAAGGGATTCTATTCCAACCTGATTGAGAACCGACAGATGATTAGCCGTGCTGTGACAGAGCATAGGACCATTTTCACTGAGAGGATGGGATGTAGCCATTGACAACGGTGATGCCCTACATACAGCTTGCCATGGAAAGGAGTAAGAAGGATTGGATGAATGCAATAAGAAAGTAAAGATCCAAGAGGAGTACATCATCTCCATATGCCTATCTGAAATTCCCACTATTGATTTACATAAGTATTTCTATCCCTTTTTATTTTATTTATCTTTATTTATCCAATCTAATCATATTTGACTTTATGATTCCACTTAACTGGGATTTACAAGATGACCATAGCTTGCTTCATACCAACAATCTCCGTGGGATCGACCCTTACTCACGTAAGGTATTACTTGGACGACCCGGTGCACTTGCTGGTTAGTTGTGCGAAGTTGTGAACCATGGCATTGACACCAAGTTTTTGGCTCCATTGCCAGGGAAAGAAAAAGCAATGAATTTTACAAAATGCAATAACATATGAATCACAATTTCGTGCACCAAGTTTTTGGCGCCGTTGCCGGAGATTGTTCGAGTATGGACAACTGATGGTTCATCTTGTTGCTCAGATTAGGTAATTTTCTTTTCAAAAAGTTTTCTAAAATCTTTCAAAAATATTTTTTTATTATTTTCGTTTTTTTTAATATAATTTTCGAAAAAAAATAATAAAAATACTAAAAAATCATAAAATCATAAAAAACCAAAAATATTTTGTTTCTTGTTTGAGTCTTGAGTCAATTTTTAAGTTTGGTGTCAATTGCATGCTTTAAAAATTTTTCTTGCATTTTTTCGAAAATTCCATGCATTCATAGTGTTCTTCATGATCTTCAAGTTGTTCTTGGTAAGTCTTCTTGTTTGATCTTGATGTTTTCTTGTTTTGTGTTGTTTGTTGTTTTTCATGTGCATTTTTTGTTTTTTAGAGTCCATGCATTAAAGATTTCTAAGTTTGGTGTCTTGCATGTTTTCTTTGCATAAAAAATTTTTCAAAATTATGTTCTTGATGTTCATCATGATCTTCAAAGTGTTCTTGGTGTTCATCTTGACATTCATAGTGTTCTTGCATGCATCTTGTGTTTTGATCCAAAATCTTTATGTTTTGGGTCATTTTTGTGTTTTTCTCTCTCATCATAAAAAAAAATTCAAAAATCAAAAAATTATCTTTTCCTTTTTTATCTCCTAATTTTCGAAAATTTGAGTTGACTTAGTCAAAAATTTTAAAAATTAGTTGTTTCTTACAAGTCAAGTCAAATTTTCAATTTTAAAAATCTTATCTTTTCAAAACTTTTTCAAAAATTAAATCTTTTCCTTTTTTTTATTAATTTTCGAAATTTTTTTAAAAATATTTTTCAAAATATTTTTCTTATCTTTTACATCATATTTTCGAAAATTAGCTAACAAGTAATGTGATTGATTCAAAAATTTGAAGTTTTGTTACTTTCTTGTTAAGAAAGGTTCAATCTTTAAATTCTAGAATTTTATCTTTTAGTTTCTTGTTAGTCAAGTAATTAATTTTAATTTTAAAATCAAATCTTTTTCAAAATATCTTTTTTTATCTTTTTAATCATATCTTTTTATCTTATCTTTTATATCATATCTTTTTCAAAATTTTATCTTTTTCAAAAAAAATTTGATTTCAAAATATCTTATCTAACTTCTTATCTTCTTATCTTTTCAAATTTAATTTTAATATCTTTTTCAACTAACTATTTGACTTTTTGTTTGTTTTCTATCTTTTTCAAAACCAACTAACTACCTATCCCTCTCTAATTTTCGAAAATACCTCTCTCTTTTTTAAAAAAAATTCTTTTTAATTGTTTTGAATTTTAATTATATCTTATCTTTAATTTTTGAAAATTACTAACCACTTTTTCAAAATTATTTTCGAATTCTATCTCTCCCCTTTCTCTATTTATTTATTTATTTACTAACACTTCTCTTCACCTCTCTTCATCTCAAATCACTACCTCTTTCCTCAACCATTCTTCTTCAATACTCTGCCCTTTCTTTTTCTACTAACAATAAGGATCCTCTTTACTGTGACATAGAGGATTCCTCTTTCTTTTTTCTTTTTCTCTTCTCTGTCACATGAGCAGGAATAAGGATAGGAACACCAAAATTACTAGGAATCATTCAACAGAAGCAAGGAAGAGACATAAAGGAGCTCAAAAAGCACCATTGGACCTTCAAGAAGGCGCCACCTTCACTCAGGTGGATTCATTCCTTGTTCTTATTTCTTTCTGCTTTTCGGTTTTTATGTTGTGTTTATCTATGTTTTATGTCTATACTTCATGATCATTAGTATGTAGTAACTATGTCTTAAAGCTATGAATAAATTCCATTAATCCTTCACCTCTCTTAAAAGAAAAATGTTTTAATTCAAAAGAACAAGAAGTACATGAATTTCGAATTTATCCTTGAATTTAATTTAATTATATTGATGTGGTGACAATACTTTTTGTTTTCTGAATGAATGATTGAACAGTGCATAATTTTGATCTTGTTGTTCATGAATGTTAAAATTGTTGGCTCTTGAAAGAATGATGAACAAAGAGAAATGTTATTGAGGATCTGAAAAATCATGAAATTGATTCTTGAAGCAAGAAAAAGCAGTGAAAAAGAAGAAGCTTGCGAAAAAAAAATGGCGAAAAAAAAATTTAGAAAGAAAAAGAAAAAGCAAGCAGAAAAAGCCAATAGCCCTTAAAACCAAAAGGCAAGGGTAAAAAGGATCCAAGGCTTTGAGCATCAATGGATAGGAGGGCCCAAGGAAATAAAATCCAGGCCTAAGCGGCTAAATCAAGCTGTCCCTAACCATGTGCTTGTGTCATGAAGGTCCAAGTGAAAAGTTTGAGACTGAGTGGTTAAAGTCGTGATCCAAAGCAAAAAAGAGTGTGCTTAAGACTCATAAGTAGCTGTGTTCAAGAATCAACATGCTTAACTAGGAAAGTCAATAACACTATTCGAAATTCTAAGTTCCTAGAGAAGCCAATCATTCTGAACTTCAAAGGAAAAAGTGAGATGCCAAAACTGTTCAGAAGCAAAAAGCTACAAGTCCCGCTCATCTAATTATAATTAATATTCATTGATATTCTGGAATTTATAGTATATTCTCTTCTTTTTATCCTATTTGATTTTCAGTTGCTTGGGGACAAGCAACAATTTAAGTTTGGTGTTGTGATGAGCGGATAATTTATACGCTTTTTGGCATTGTTTTTAGGTAGTTTTTAGTAAGTTCAAGCTACTTTTAGGGATGTTTTCATTAGTTTTTATGTTAAATTCACATTTCTGGACTTTACTATGAGTTTGTGTGTTTTTCTGTGATTTCAGGTAATTTCTGGCTGAAATTGAGGGACTTGAGCAAAACTCTGAAAAAGGCTGACAAAAAGGACTGCTGATGCTGTTGGAATCTGACCTCCCTGCACTCAAAATGGATTTTCTGGAGCTACAGAACTCCAAATGGCGCGCTCTCAACGACTTTGGAAAGTAGACATCCAGAACTTTCCAGCAATATATAATAGTTCATACTTTATTCGGAATTTGACGACGTAACTTGGCGTTGAACGCCAAGTACATGCTGCTGTCTGGAGTTAAACGCCAGAAAAACGTCATGATCCGGAGTTGAACGCCCAAAACACGTCATAACTTGGAGTTCAACTCCAATAAAAGCCTCAGCTCGTGGATATATCAAGCTCAGCCCAAACATACACCAAGTGGGCCTCGGAAGTGGATTTATGCATCAATTACTTACTCATGTAAACCGTAGGAGCTAGTTTATTATAAATAGAACTTTTTACTATCATAATCGCATCCGGGATTGGATTTTGAATCCTGTGATCATGTTTTGGGGGCTGGCCATTCAGCCATGCCTGAACCTTTCACTTATGTATTTTCAACGGTGGAGTTTCTGCACACCATAGATTAAGGGTGTGGAGCTCTGCTGTACCTCAAGTTTCAATACAATTATTATTACTTTCTATTCAATTCTCTTTTATTCTTATTCCAAGATATACGTTACACAACACTTTGATGAATGTGATGATCCGTGACACTCATCATCATTCTCACCTATGAACGCGCGTGATTGACAACCACTTCCGTTCTACCTTAGGCCGGGCGCATATCTCTTAGATTCCCCAACAGAATCTTCGTGGTATAAGTTAGATAGATGGCGGCATTCATGAGGATCCGGAAAGTCTAAACCTTGTCTATGGTATTCCGAGTAGGATTCTGGGATTGAATGACTGTGACGAGCTTCAAACTCCTAAAGGCTGGGCGTGATGACAAAGGCAAAAGAATCAAGGGATTCTATTCCAACCTGATTGAGAACCGACAGATGATTAGCCGTGCTGTGACAGAGCATAGGACCATTTTCACTGAGAGGATGGGATGTAGCCATTGACAACGGTGATGCCCTACATACAGCTTGCCATGGAAAGGAGTAAGAAGGATTGGATGAATGCAATAAGAAAGTAAAGATCCAAGAGGAGTACAGCATCTCCATATGCCTATCTGAAATTCCCACTATTGATTTACATAAGTATTTCTATCCCTTTTTATTTTATTTATCTTTATTTATCCAATCTAATCACATTTGACTTTATGATTCCACTTAACTGGGATTTACAAGATGACCATAGCTTGCTTCATACCAACAATCTCCGTGGGATCGACCCTTACTCACGTAAGGTATTACTTGGACGGCCCAGTGCACTTGCTGGTTAGTTGTGCGAAGTTGTGAACCATGGCATTGACACCAAGTTTTTGGCGCCATTGCCAGGGAAAGAAAAAGCAATTAATTTTACAAAATGCAATAACATATGAATCACAATTTCGTGCACCAGTCACAAAATCAGAAAGTCATTAAAAGTAGCCATCTTTCAACAAAACTACTAGCAAAGGAAACTGTCAACATCAAAGAGATCAAAATCACCAAGGGCACAATCTTTTTCAGAATCAAGCAGTTCATAAGCCACAAAAAGTACGATCAGAAGCAGTGATAACATGTAAAACCCTAAAAGCATCAAATTATTAGGGAATACACCAAGGAGCATATATAAGTCGAAGGAACTCCAGAAAACATGCATCAGCAACAATTAAGCACGATGATACGAAAAGGTTCAAGCTTTCCAACGCAAATTCAAGCAAAATCAAAACTTTGCCAAAAAATAGAACAATACAAGCACAAAAAAGAACGGTGAAAGAAGTAAAAGGAAGAGACAGAAAGAAAACCAACCTGCAAAGGGGAGGAGGTGATGAACACTGAGAAGTTGAAGCAACAACAAGGCCAAAAAACACCTCTCAAGGGAATGAAACACCAGCAATCACTAATGACGCCACAGGGAGAAGCGCAAAAACGTGAAAGCAAAGAGTCCCAACCGAGCCAGAAAAACAAAAGGATAAAGAATGGAGTTTCAAAGAAGCAAAGAGAGAAAACAGAAAGAAAAAGTCTTTTTTAGCAATTCAAAATGAAAGGAGGGAAAATGGAACATTAAAGAGTTAATGGGTCATTAAAAACCCTCGCACGTTCCCAAGGCAAGGAACGCACGTTTTCAAAATTAAAAGGAGTAAAGAAAAAATGTTCCGCATTCAGAGGGAAGCTTTACAAAAGAAATCAACAAATACTCGAGCTCGGCTTCTCCAGAGAAGGATTGAAGTCCTAAAAATAAGGACTCGACCTCAAAAGGAAGACCACACTCGAGCAGGGGCACTGTTCATACCCTGGGTCGAGCTGTCCGACCCAAGCTGAGTCGACCGACCTCTTTAGATCAGAACTACCCGACCTCTTCCCAAAAGAGTTTGGCCAAAACCGCTATAGAGGCCCAAGAAGGCCCAAATAGAGGAACACGACCCAAATCTAAAGGCAGCCCAAGCCTAGAAGGATAAGGACGGTTCCCTCTAAAGATAAGATGACTTTCACTCAAAGATAAGATAAGATAACTATCATATCTCCAGAAAGGTCACTCCACACCATTATAAATACACTGGAGCACCCAGGTATAACTCATACTCTGATTCTAGTAAAAACCTGCTTAATACCCTTGCTAACTTAAGCATCGGAGTCCCTTGCAGGTACCCCCACCCTCCAGTGACAAAGGATCAGCACCACCACCAAGTCCAACAAGTCGGACACGGCGACTCCGGCCACCATCATCAAGTCAGACACAACAGCTCCGACCAGTACAGAAGATCTCGTCCGAGATCGACCTATAGTTTCAGGTAACCCTCGGAATAGCAACCCTCCCGTGAAGATGGCGACACTCTCATGAAGATGATGACGATGTTCTCCTTGGCAGGGGAGTCTTCGGCGGCGCGCGACGAACTGACGATTCCTGCGATGACCTTAAGGGTGAGATGAAGAAGCAATGAGAAGGAGGATCGCGACGGTAAAGGGGTTTAGAGGGCAGCGGACGATAGAGGAGATGTGGACTGGAGAGGTTGGGGTTCTTCGAAGAAGAGAGGAAGTGAATCGGTGAGTGAAACTGAGAGGGAGTGAGGCGGCATAGGGTTACAAAGGCCAAAGAGAAACAAACTAATATATATGAAGGGCATTTAAGTAATTTACTACAACGGGGATTATACAGGTCCCTACGTGGCAGGGACTCCCATCCCTGGCCCCGCCCTGTTTATTATACTGGTCCCCGTCCCCCGTCCCCGCGGAGAGAAAATGGTCCCCAAACCTGTTCCCCGGCAGGTAAATCCCCGCGGATACCCGCCCCGCCGGGAAAAATTGCCATGCCTAGTCCAATGGTTATAATACAGCTTGATAATTTAAAACAACTCAAGCTCATGAGTTGAACGAAATCGAGTTAAAAATAACCGTATAATCTAAGCAATTTGTATTAAAAACAAGTCGTATAAAATTCTATCACTTTAGAAACAACTCGAATCAAACGAGTTGGACAAATCGTTGAAGGACTTCATTCGTTAA
Source organism: Arachis stenosperma (assembly GCF_014773155.1). NCBI lineage: Eukaryota > Viridiplantae > Streptophyta > Magnoliopsida > Fabales > Fabaceae > Arachis > Arachis stenosperma. The sequence continues at coordinate 51,047,500 of NC_080385.1, read as the reverse complement.
TCCTACCCGCTTGTTTGCTTGAGTCCGACCTCATAAAGCTCAACCTCGAGTAGGGGCACAATGGATAAAGCAACAAAGTCCGATGGCTATAAAGATGATATGATACTTTAAAAGGACTCAAAGTAAATAAGTTGTAAAACAAGTTGTGAAGTCCTAAAAGCAGTTCAGATTTAAACGAGTTGCATGAAATCTGATCAAGAAGTAATCATGTCTCAAAATAACCGATTTGTACCGAAAATAAAGTTGTGCAACAAATCTACAAAATAGCTCGGTATAAAACAAGTTGTGCAAAATCAAAATAAGTTTCAGAAAGGTGATTTGTATTAAAACAAGCCATGCATCCTCAAAATAACTCAAACTAAACGAGTTGTACGAAACTAGGATAAGAAATATTCTCGGTTAAGTAAGATGTGTGATAAACCACTATTTTATGGTTTATCTTGTGCTCAATTGAGTGGATTTTATCAACTCTTTACCCACTTATTCATACTATTTGCATGTTTTACATTTGCCTTCCTAATTATGTGCTTTGATTGAAAACATGTTTCTTTGGACTTATATTTGCTTATTATTAATCCTCTCTTATTTCCATTCGATGCCGTGATTAGTGTGTTGAGTAGTTTCAGATTTTCTAAGGCAGAATGACTTAAGGGATGAAAAAAAAGAAACATACTAAAAGGAAAGGAGAAAGCAAAACGGAGCTTTAAGGAAACTGGTATCCACGCGATCGCATGGACGACGCGATCACGTGCCAAGCACGAATTAGCAGCAACGCGGCCGTATGACTGACGCGACCGCGCGCCTTAAGCAGAACGCACATGACGCGGTCGCATGACTGACGCGACCGCGTGGCAAGGAAACGCTCTGAATGACGCGACCGCATGACCCACGCGGACGCGTGACAGAGGCCACGCACCAGAAATTGTAGAAAACGCTCATAACGAGTTCTGAGGCCCTTTTTGACCCATATCCAAGTCCAGAAGGCACAGATTAGAGGCTATAAAGTGGAGGAATGCATCCATTCATAGAAAGGCATTCATAATTCACTTCTCATGATTTAGATTAGTTTTGAGAGGGGTTCTCTCCTCTCTCCCAGGATTAGGATTAGGATTAGAAATTAGGATTTTTAGAAACTAGGATTTAGGACTTCTCTTGGTTTTTAGGAGTGACTCTCAATCCCAGGTTCAATGTTCTTTTACTCTTTGTTATTTCTTATTTTCAGACATTTGAATGCTTGCTTGTATTAGATATGTTGCCTAATTGGCTAATGAACTTTTCCATGTTAAGATTTGAATATTTTATTTAATGATATTTGAAGTATTTCAGTTTATGATTGTTCCTTTTTATTATTCCCAATCTGATGATATTATTATTCTAGTAGATTTAGTTTTTTCCCTTTTGGCCTTGGTTAAATAATTGGTAACTCTTGATTTATCAACTCATTGTTGATTGAAAATTGGAATTAATTCATCCACTTAACTTACCTTCATAGTTAGAGGTTAACAAAGTGGGATTAAAATCCAATTCTCATCACAATTGATAAGGATAGGACTTCTAGTTCTTCATACCTTGCCAAGAGATTTTATTAGTATTATTTTATTTTATTTTACTTATCATATAACATATTCGCACCTTACTTCCAAAACCCCAATTTACAATCTCCATAGCCAATAATAAGAACATACCTCCCTGTAATTCCTTGAGAAGACGACCCGAGGTTTAAATACTCGGTTATCAATTTATTTAGGGGTTTGTTACTTGTGACAACCAAAACGTTTGTACGAAGGGATTTCTGTCGGTTTAGAGACTATATCTACAACGCGACTGTTTTTATGAAATTCTTTACTGGCAAGAATCCCGACGTCAAAAAATGGCGCCGTTGCCGAAGAATTGCAAACGTGTGCCTTATTATTGGTTATTGTAAATATTTTTCAAAAAAAAATATTTATCTTTTTTTTAAAATCTTATCTTTTTCAAAATATTTTCTTTTTGTTAATTTTTATTTTTATTTTGTCTCACTACTATGAACTCTCACCCCTTTGGCTATGAGTCTGGTTACAATTATGTTGCAGGAAGAGGAAACTATAATGAGAACAGGCATCAAGGTTGGAACAATCAAAGATGGGAGGAGCCACAAGGATTTGATCAACCCTCATGGCAACAACCACCTCCAATGGACTATCAACAACCATTCTGTGATGCATATCAAGGCAATGGCTATGGTGAACACTCTTTTGATTATCAACAACCACCACCATATGCCTATGAACCTCCTCCTCAACATGACTTTAGACTACCATACTCACAAGCTCCTTTCCGCCATTCACCTCCATATGACCCTAACCCTCAACCACCATACCAACCACCTTACGAGCCATATGAACCATATATAGAACCACCCCAATTCCAACCCAATTACTCACAAGAACCACCACTTCAATATTCACCATCTCCATATCCATCAATCCAAGAGCATTATGATCCTACTTATGAAAACCGAGTGCATCAAGAGGCAAAGGATCGTCTCAAGGAAACAATGGATCGATTTCAGGCAACCACTCAACAACTGGGGCAAGTATTAATTCAATGGGCTTCTAGACGTTTAAATACACAAGGATCAGCCACAGCCCCATGTGGACAGTCTAGTGAAGAGCATAGCATAAAGGAGATACCAGAAACTCCAGTGGACAAGACAGAGCATGAATTCATACTAGAACAAGTAGAAGAAGCTATCATTGTTCAAGAAGAAGAGTTGGTTGAAGACTTAGGAGACGCAGAACCTCCATGGGAAAGACAAGACATAGAGCCTCCTTCCAAGACGGTTGAAATTGATGCTGAAGAGGGTGTACAACCTCCAAAGCATATCATAGTTGAAGACTTGGAAGAGGTTGATCAAGAGATGGAGATTCAAGAAGAAGAAGCACAACCTCCCATGCCCTTGGAAAGCAATGAAAAGGAGATTGAATTGAAAGAGAGCTACCAAGAGGAAAAGGTTGAAATTGAAGAAGTTTGCAAAGAGGTGGTAGTTATCCGAAGAGCACAAGGGAGTGGAGCTTGCAATCTCATTAAAATTACCTCCCCCTAAGTCTCCATCATCCTTCACAACATTCAAGTGGGTAAAATTCATATCCCTTGGCTTTCTAATTCCACTTGAATATGGGCTACTGGAGACGGATGGTCAACTTAGAGCTCTTTGTGACATTAAGAGTAAGCGGAAGATGGCCAGTGGTAAGAATTGTCCTGCAAGGTTCATTATGGTTGGAAGCTTTAAGTTTAAACGCAAAGGTTGGTATAGAGCTCAACTGAATGGGTCTAGGAAGCTGTTTGGTCGCTGCAGTGAGAATTCAGATCACCTTTCACCCGGCTGGAAAAATGCAGATCAAGACAAAAACGGGTGTAAGGGTAAAGTTTGGGATCCTGGAATCTGTTCTGACATTTGTCACCCCGGGAGCCTAAGAATTTGTTTGAAGCTTCGTAAGGGCTTTACGTGCTTAGTCTGGGACCCCGGAGGTTACTGGAGATACAAACATTGGTGGGGATTCCTGGATCAGTACAAGCATAAGCCACCATGACAAGAAGCTCATCAAATGTCCAACTTAAGGACTTTAACTAAGTGCTAGGTGGGAGACAACCCACCATGGTATGATCGTTCATTTTTCATTTTTATTTAGTTTTATTTGCTTTTGAGTTTTATTTTATTTTATTATATTGAACATGGAGTTTTGCATCACATTCATATTAACGCTGCATTCTGCATTTTATTTCAAAAAAAAAAAATTTTCTTCGCGACGCGACCGCGTCAACGACGTGTCCGCGTCGCAAGGGGAAAAGAGAAAAATAAAAACGAACAGAGAGTCACGCTGGAGCGTGGCTGGAGGCGTGCCAATGGCACAAATCAATCCACGCGACCGCGTCGCTGACGCGTCCGCGTCGCATGGGAATAATGGCCTCCCACGCGACCGCGTGACCCACACGGCCGCGTGACCAAGATTTCGATGTCAAAGTGGTGCACACCCGAAAGTTGTGCGAGAGTGGTGCTGGAATGGTGCTGAACGCACAATCCTACCCACGCGGCCGCGTGAGTAGGGCGACCGTGTCATACTCCTTTAAAGCCCACTCACGCGATCGCATGCCCCATGCGATCGCGTCACTTAAAATTTGGCACTAATAAGATTTTGAACAGAGAGTTGTGCGAGCGCGAGGCTGCACTCATGCCACTAGCACAAATCGAGTCACGCGATCGCATGACCCACACGTCCGCGTCACTTGACCTTATTGCGCACCACGCGGCCGCGTCGCCCACGCGACCGCGTCGCCAGCGTCGCACACCTTAACCTTATATGCCAAAATATTTTATCTTTTCTTCCCCAATCTTAATTTTTCCTCCCTCCTTTCTTATTTACTTCCTCTTCCCTTCTTTCCCTTCTCATTCTTCTTATTTTTCTTTTTATTTTATTTTATTTTGTTTGCATACTTTCATCCATTGCATTATTTTCATTGGTGTTAGAAATTTATTTGGGTAATTATTTACCATATTTTGCTTGTGGATTATTAAAGGAATTGTTTGACAATTATATTAATTTTTAAAGGGTTGCTTGCATGTTCACTTTAATACTTTCTATACCGTATTCACCATGCATGCTATGTGTTTGTGAAAAAGCCATATAGCATTATGCACTTCTCTATTTTACCTTATACTATTCAATGCTTGCTTTTCATAAACTTCCTTTACTATTTTATTAATTAAATATAATTGTTAATACAAACGTTATTGTTACTTTCTTACGACTAACAATACGTTAAAAGCTTTTGATACTTGATCTATGCTACTCATGCCCTTGCCGGCATGCTAATAAACATCTTGCATCCAATACTCCCCATGCCTTGCTATATTTCCATTGATGAACTGATCACATGGAATCGCGACCATGTCTTTCATTCACTATTTCTTTTGCTTGGCATGATTATCACTCGTACCGCCCTCCTCTTTGCTCCACCCCTTTGACTTCATGTGCCTTTCTCTTCTCTCTTTTTCAGGCTGGCCACCAAAATGGGTAAAGAGAAAGCCTCTACAAGAGAGCACCAGCTGAGGAACCATAACCCCCATCCACCTGCACATCTCAGCATGCACCGAGGACGGTGCAATCTTTAAGTGTGGGGAGGTCGATACCGATCTCCATGGGTTAGTACCATCTTGTCTCAACACCAATGTTTAAATTTTCTTTGTAGATTAGTTGTTGCATTTGCATGTTTAATTGTTTTTGTGCATATTTTACTACTTGGTTAAAGTAATATTCTTCTTATTTTGGAACATAGTTTAGAGCTCGAACACAAAACCAGTGAGATTTTGAGCCTATTTGATTGGTTGCATTTTACCAACCAATAATTTTATTTTTGGTGTGTGTTGTTCTCTCTAAAACTGTGATCTTTGTCTTGCTTAATTCTATATTTCTATTTATTTGATGTATGCATGCACTTACATGATTGAGGCCTTTGTTTCACTGAGCTTACATACCCATATGGCCTTACCTTTCATTATCCCTTGCAAACCAATGTTGAGCCTATTTTACCCCTTTATTCTTTACTTTAGCACATCATTAATTCTAAGCGAAAAATAATAATATCCTTAATTTGAATCCTTAGTTAGCTTAGACTAGTGAGAATGCTTATGAATTAAGTGTGGGAAAAAGTGGGTTTGGAAACATTTGGTTTAAAAATTGAGTATGTTAGAATTTTCTAAAAAAAATGTGAAAGAAATGTTTGGGACATAATTCATGCATCCAATAATTTAATCATATGCATTGAGAAAAATAAAAGAATATATATATATATAAAGAGAACAAATAAGTGAAAGGGGACAAAATGCCCCAAAGTAAGTGGTGAAAGCAATGCATATGAGTTACACTTGAAATTAGAATGCATGAATATGTGGAAAACATGGTTAATGGATGGTTAGATGTTGCATTATGATTACATGGATTGTTTAAGTTAGGTGAGAAAGTTTAAGTTAATTAAGGATTGAGATTTTAGTCCACTTGGCCAAATACAATCCTACCTTGACCCTAACCCCATTACAACCCTTAAAAGACCTCTTGATATGTGTATTTATGCATTAAATTTATGTTGATTGTTAGATGAAGAGCAAGCCTTAGAAAGCAAGGTTAGTAGAGAATTGAGAGAATCGAACCTAAAACACTTGAGTGATTAGAGTGATATACACTACTAAATGAGGGTTCGATGCTCGATTCTTTGTTTCCAGCTTTCATGAGCTATTTTCTTCTACAAGTCTATTTGTACTTCATTTTTATGATTTGAATTGGTGAAATCCAGTTCATATTTATTCTTGGGGATTTGTTTGCTTTTAACCAAGTAAGTAGAAACATTTTTCATTTAGTTGCATTCATAGGTTGCATCTCATGCATTCTACCATTCTTCTTCATTCCTTTATAGTTTCTCTTGAGCTTAGCATGAGGACATGCTTTTGTTTAAGTGTGGGGAGGTTGATAAACCACTATTTTATGGTTTATCTTGTGGTCAATTGAGTGGATTTTATCAACTCTTTAACCACTTATTCATACTATTTGCATGTTTTACATTTGCCTTCCTAATTATGTGATTTGATTGAAAACATGTTTCTTTGGACTTATATTTGCTTATTATTAATCCTCTCTTATTTCCATTCGATGCCGTGATTAGTGTGTTGAGTAGTTTCAGATTTTCTAAGGCAGAATGACTTAAGGGATGAAAAAAAAGAAACATACTAAAAGGAAAGGAGAAAGCAAAACGGAGCTTTAAGGAAACTGGTATCCACGCGATCGCATGGACGACGCGATCGCGTGCCAAGCACGAATCAGCAGCAATGCGGCCGTATGACTGACGCGACCGCGCGCCTTAAGCAGAACGCACATGACGCGGTCGCATGACTGACGCGACCGCGTGGCAAGGAAAAGCTCCGAATAACGCGACCGCATGACCCACGCGGACGCGTGACAGAGGCCACGCACCAGAAATTGTAGAAAATGCTCATAACGAGTTCTGAGGCCCTTTTTGACCCAAATCCAAGTTCAGAAGGCACAGATTAGAGGCTATAAAGTGGAGGAATGCATCCATTCATAGAAAGGCATTCATAATTCACTTCTCATGATTTAGATTAGTTTTGAGAGGGGTTCTCTCCTCTCTCCTAGGATTAGGATTAGGATTAGAAATTAGGATTTTTAGAAACTAGGATTTAGGACTTCTCTTGGTTTTTAGGAATGACTCTCAATCCCAGGTTCAATGTTCTTTTACACTTTGTTATTTCTTATTTTCAGACATTTGAATGCTTGCTTGTATTAGATATGTTGCCTAATTGGCTTATGAACTTTTCCATGTTAAGATTTGAATATTTTATTTAATGATATTTGAAGTATTTCAGTTTATGATGTTCCTTTTTATTATTCCCAATCTGATGATATTGTAATTCTAGTAGATTTAGTTTTTTCCCTTTTGGCCTTGGTTAAATAATTGGTAACTCTTGATTTATCAACTCATTGTTGATTGAAAATTGGAATTAATTCATCCACTTAACTTACCTTCATAGTTAGAGGTTAACAAAGTGGGATTAAAATCCAATTCTCATCACAATTGATAAGGATAGGACATCCAGTTCTTCATACCTTGCCAAGAGATTTTATTAGTATTATTTTATTTTATTTTACTTATCATATAACATATTCGCACCTTACTTCCAAAACCCCAATTTACAATCTCCATAGCCAATAATAAGAACATACCTCCCTGCAATTCCTTGAGAAGACGACCCGAGGTTTAAATACTCGGTTATCAATTTATTTAGGGGTTTGTTACTTGTGACAACCAAAATGTTTGTACGAAGGGATTTCTGTTGGTTTAGAGACTATATCTGCAACGTGACTGTTTTTATGAAATTCTTTACTGGCAAGAATCCCGACGTCAATGTGCTAAAACTAATCATATAAAGCCTACAAGCCTTAAACAACTCGGAAAGAACGAGTTGTACAAATTAGTTCTAGAAAAAAGACTTGGCCAAAAATAAGTCGTACAAAGAGAGCAAGTTGCACAGAACATAAAAACGACTTATAATATCATATTACAATACGACAAAGTAACAACTACACTACAACAAAATGATAGCACACGGAAAAAGCGCATAAATAGTTACAGAGTAACCTTACAAAAATGTTAATCATGTTGAATCGACCAACCTCCATGGGTACAGAACTCAAAATTACTAATCAACTTCTCCACAGCTCAATATTTCAACTTGGTCACCTAATTGCTCGAGTCCGACTTTGTAAAGCTGGACCTCGTGTAGAGGGTACTATTCATACCCTGACCCAAAATATAAAGCCAGTCCCAATAAGAATAAAGGTCCGCCTAAAAAAGGATGGCCTCAAAAATATTATTTTTAAAATAATATAGGTGAAATTCGATATAAATGAATTTTTCTGAATTGAAAAATGTATCTTTTGCAGAAAATTTTATAAAAATATGTACCGGTGCTTAAGCCGGTAGTATCAGCTCTAGTCTATCTGTTACTACGTATTTTGGAAAATGAGATTTTGAAAATTGAATTTATTGTTTTCAAAAGACAAAAATAATTTAGAATTGAAAATCAGACGCTAATTTTAAAAGTTTTGGCCCAAAGTTAGGCCAATTGGACCTAAAATGCTAACGAGTTGAATCGGGCCTATGGCCCAACATATATAAACCCATTAAATGAGCATTTCAGCTCATTCACTCACCAAAGAGGGTGAGGGCATGGTGAAATGAGAAGGAGGGAGGAGAGCTCCATGCTACTATTCATCTTCTCCTTCAAAGCTCCATACCTTTTGATCCGGAGCTCCGATTAACAAGCTGTTTACAGCCACACGAAGCTCTCGTCGAGATCTTCGTTTCTAACTAAGTTTTGTTGGTAAGATTTTGAAACTCAAGCTCCACTATCCTATCCTAGTGATGAGCGGATAATTTATACACTTTTTGGCATTGTTTTTAGTATGTTTTTGGTAGTTTTAGTTTAGTTTTTATTATATTTTTATTAGTTTTTAGTTAAAATTCACTTTTCTGGACTTTACTATGAGTTTGTGTGTTTTTCTGTGATATCAGGTATTTTCTGGCTGAAATTGAGGGACCTGAGCAAAAATCTGATTCAGAGACTGAAAAGGACTGCAGATGCTGTTGGATTCTGACCTCCCTGCATTCGAAGTGGATTTTCTGGAGCTACAGAAGCCCAATTGGCGCGCTCTCAACGGCGTTGGAAAGTAGACATCCTGGGCTTTCCAGCAATATATAATAGTCCATACTTTGCCCAAGATTTGATGGCCCAAACCGGCGTTCAAATTCACCTACAGAAATTCCAGCGTTAAACGCCGGAACTGGCACCTAAATGGGAGTTAAACGCCCAAACTGGCATAAAAGCTGGCGTTTAACTCCAAGACAAGTCTCTACACGAAAATGCTTCATTGCTCAGCCCAAGCACACACCAAGTGGGCCCGGAAGTGGATTTTTATGTCATTTACTCATTTCTGTACACCTTAGGCTACTAGTTTTCTATAAGTAGGACCTTGTACTATTGTATTTGGAGACATCTGGAGAATCTGGAGAATCTGGGTAGCTATCTTTGTTTTATGCTATCTTAGACCTTTGGGAGGCTGGCCATTCGGCCATGCCTAGACCTTGTTCTTATGTATTTTCAACGGTGGAGTTTCTACACACCATAGATTAAGGTGTGGAGCTCTGCTGTACCTCGAGTATTAATGCAATTACTATTGTTCTTCTATTCAATTCCGCTTGTTCTTTGTCCAAGATATCACTTGTTCTTCAACATGATGAAGGTGATGATTGACGCTCATCATCATTCTCACCTATGAACAAGGTGACTGACAACCATTCTTGTTCTACAAGCATATGAGGCTTAGTGAATATCTCTTGGATTTCTGATTGCATGATGCATGGTTGATCGCCTGACAACCGAGTGCTCGCCTGACAAACGAGCCAGCCATTCCATGAGATCAGAGTCTTCGTGGTATAGGCAAGAACTGATGGCAGCATTCAAGAGAATCCGGAAGGTCTAACCTTGTCTGTGGTATTCTGAGTAGGATTCAATGATTGAATGACTGTGACGTGCTTCAAACTCCTGAGGGCGGGGCGTTAGTGACAGACGCCAAAAGAATCACTGGATTCTATTCCGGTCTGATTGAGAACCGACAGATGGATAGCCTATGCTGTGACAGAGCATCAGGAACGTATTTCCAATGAGAGGATGGGAGGTAGCTGCTGACAACAGTGAAACCCTACACGAGCTTGCCATGGAAAGGAGTAAGAAGGATTGGATGAAGGCTGTAGGAAAGCAGAGAGACGGAAGGGAAGGCATCTTCATACACTTGTCTGAAGCTCTTACACCAATGATATACATAAGTATCACTATCTTTATCTTCTATGTTATTTTCGTTCATCATCATATACATTTGAGTTTGCCTGACTAAGATTTACAAGATGACCATAGCTTGCTTCAATGCTAACAATCTCCGTGGGATCGACCCTTACTCACGTAAGGTATTACTTGGACGACCCAGTGCACTTGCTGGTTAGTTGTGCGAAGTTGTGTAATGCCATGGAATTGAACCACCAAGTTTTTGGAGTTCATGACCAGGGATTATGAGAGTTGTGAAGAGTATTGTTCACAATTTCGCGCACCAAGTTTTTGGCGCCGTTGCCGGGGATTGTTCAAGTTTTGAGCAAGCTTTTGGTAACAATGCCAGGGATTGTTCTAGTTTGGACAACTGACGGTTCATCTTGTTGCTTAGATTAGGTATTTATTTTTTTCGAAATTCCTGAAGATGAATTCTAGAGTTTCATGATGATTTGTTAAAATCTGGCTGGCTGAGAAGCCATGTCTAAACTGATTGGACCGAGGTTTCAACCTATCACCACAAGAGCTTGTTGATTTTCATCAATTTTGCTTTTGGAGCAGTGATCTGCTAAGGCTTGGCTGACCTTTGGTCATGTCTAGTGTTTTGGACCGAAGCTTTCTTTGAAAGCTTGGCTGGCTGTGAAGCCATGTCTAACTCCTGGACCGGAGTCTTAGACTAGCATTGCACTGATTCCTGGAATTCTCATTAAGAATTTTGATATCTTTTTCCAATTAATTTTCGAAAAACACAAAAAAAAAATTATTACAAAATCATAAAAACCAAAAATATTTCTTGTTTTAGTCTAGTGTCTCATCTTAAGTTTGGTGTCAAATGCATGTTTTTGTTATATTTTTCGAATCCATGCATGTACTTCTTTGTTTTGATCTTTAAATTCTATTGACTTGAGTGCTCATGTGTCTCATATAGTGTCAGTAGCACACAAACTGCTAAGTTTGGTGTCTTGCATGCATTGTTATTTGTTTCTTGTTGCATTTTAATTATTAAAAATCCAAAAAAATTTTTTAATTTGTGTCTTTTCAAGTCAATGATACTAAGAATTGAAGATTCAGAACATACTGCAGAGGAATTACACAGAAAAAGCTGAGCATTCAAAAATGCCCAGTGAAGAAGGCAGACTGGCGTTTAAACGCCAGCCAGGGCACCTGGTTGGGCGTTTAACGCCCAAAGAGGTAGCATTTTGGGCGTTAAACGCCAGAATGTATACCATTCTGGGCGTTTAACGCCAGGATGGTGCTAGGGGGAAGATTTTGTTTTCAAAATCAATTTTTTTCAAGTTTTCAAAATCAAATCTTTTTCAAATCATATCTTTTCAATCAAATGTTTTCAAAATCAATTTCTTTCCTTTTTGAAAGATACTTCCTAACAATTAATGATTTGATTGAACATCTCAAATTTGTTACCTTTTCTGTTGAGAAAGGTTTTATGTTTGAATCATATCTTTTCTTGTTAGGCAAGTCATTAATATTTCTTTTAAAATCATATCTTTTCAAATTGTTTTCAAATCAAATCTTTTAAAATTGTTTTCAAATCATATCTTCTCAATCACATCTTTTTAAAACCATAACTTTTCAATCAAATCTTTTTAATCACATCTTTTTCAAAATAGTTTTCAATCAATTCTTTTTGATTTCTAATTTCAAAACCTTTTTCAAAAATCACTTGATCTCTTTCTCACTCTTGTTTTCGAAAATCAATTAAGTGTTTTTCAAAATGTTTTCAAAATCTTTTACTTAATTTTCGAAAATCCTCTTCCCTCCTTCTCACATCCTTCTATTTATGGAATACTACTCCTTCTTGATGCACAATTCGAACTCTAACTAATCAAGTTCGAATTCTTCTACCTTCTTTTCTTCTATTTTTCTTTTCCTCTGACACTTCAAGGAATCTCTATACTGTGACATAGAGGATTCCACATTTTCTTGTTCTCTTCTCTTTCATATGAGCAGGAGCAGAGACAAAGACATTCTTGTTGAAGCTGAACCTGAACCCGAAAGGACCTTGAAGAGAAAGCTAAGAGAAGCCAAGGCACAACTCTCTTTAGAGGACCTGACCGAATTCTTCAAAGAAGAAGAAGACATGGCAGCCGAAAATAACAACAATGCAAACAATGCAAGGAAGGTGCTGGGTGACTTTACTGCACCTACTCCTGATTTCTATGGGAGAAGCATCTCTATCCCTGCCATTGGAGCAAATAACTTTGAGCTTAAGCCTCAATTAGTTTCTCTAATGCAACAGAATTGCAAGTTCCATGGACTTCCAATGGAAGATCCTCATCAGTTTTTAGCTGAATTCTTGCAAATCTGTGACACAGTCAAGACTAATGGGGTTGACCCTGAGGTCTATAGACTGATGCTATTCCCTTTTGCTGTAAGAGACAGAGCTAGAATATGGTTGGATTCTCAACCTAAAGAAAGCATGGACTCTTGGGAAAAGCTAGTCAATGCCTTCTTGGCAAAGTTCTTTCCACCACAAAGATGGAGTAAGCTTAGAGTGGAAGTCCAAACCTTCAGACAGAAGGATGGAGAACCCCTCTATGAAGCTTGGGAAAGATACAAACAATTAATCAGAAGATGTCCCTCAAACATGCTTTCTGAATGGAGCATCATAGGTATTTTCTATGATGGTCTCTCTGAACTATCTAAGATGTCCTTGGATAGCTCTGCTGGAGGATCTCTTCATCTGAAGAAGACGCCTGCAGAAGCTCAAGAGCTAATTGAAATGGTTGCAAATAACCAATTCATGTACACTTCTGAAAGGAATCCTGTGAACAATGGGACTGGTCAGAAGAAAGGAGTTCTTGAGATTGACACTCTGAATGCCATATTGGCTCAGAACAAGATATTGACTCAACAAGTCAATTTGATTTCTCAGAGTCTGTCTGGAATGCAAAATGCACCAAACAGTACTAAGGATGCTTCATCTGAGGAAGAAGCTTATGATCCTGAGAACCCTTCCATGGAAGAGGTGAATTACCTAGGAGAACCCTATGGAAACACCTATAATTCTTCATGGAGAAATCACCCAAATCTCTCATGGAAGAATCAAGAGAGACCTCAACAAGGTTTCAATAACAATAATGGTGGAAGAAACAGGTTTAACAATGGCAAACCTTTTCCATCATCTTCTCAGCAACAGACAGAGAGTTCTAAGCAGAATACCTCTGACTTAGCAACAATGGTCTCTGATCTAGTAAAGACCACTCAAAGTTTCATGAATGAAACAAGGTCCTCCATCAGAAATTTGGAAGGACAAGTGGGTCAGCTGAGCAAGAAAGTTACTGAACTCCCTCCTAGCACTCTCCCAAGTAATACAGAAGAAAATCCAAAAGGAGAGTGCAAAGCCATTAACATGGCCAAATTCTGGGAGGAAGAAGAGGATGTGAACGCCACTGAGGAAGACCTCAATGGGCGTGCACTGACCTCCAATGAGTTCCCCAATGAGGAACCATGGGAATCTGAGGCTCAAAATGAGACCATAGAGATTCCATTAGACTTACTTCTGCCTTTCATGAGCTCTGATGAGTATTCTTCCTCTGAAGAGGATGAGTATGTCACTGAAGAGCAAGTTGCTAAATACCTTGGAGCAATCATGAAGCTAAATGACAAGTTATTTGGAAATGAGACTTGGGAGGATGAACCACCTTTGCTCACCAAAGAACTGGATGACTTGTCTAGGCAGAAACTGCCTCAAAAGAGGTAGGATCCTGGGAAGTTTTCTATACCTTGTACCATAGGCACCATGACCTTCAAGAAGGCCTTGTGTGACTTAGGGTCAAGTGTAAACCTCATGCCCCTCTCTGTAATGGAGAAATTAGGGATCTTTGAGGTGCAAGCTGCAAGAATCTCATTAGAGATGGCAGACAATTCAAGAAAACAAGCTCATGGACTTGTAGAGAATGTTTTGGTGAAGATTGAAGACCATTACATCCCTACTGATTTCATAGTCGTAGAGACTGGGAAGTGCATGGATGAATCCATCATCCTTGGCAGACCCTTCCTAGCCACAGCAAAGGCTGTGATTGATGTTGATAGAGGAGAGTTAATCATTCAAGTGAATGAAGAATCCTTGGTGTTTAAGGCCCAAGGACATCCCTCTATCATCATGGAGAGGAAGCATGAAGAGCTTCTCTCAAAACAGAGCCAAGCAGAGCCCCCACAGTCAAACTCTAAGTTTGGTGTTGGGAGGCCACAACCAAACTCTAAGTTTGGTGTTGAACCCCCACATTCAAACTCTAAGTTTGGTGTTGGGAGGTTCCAACACGGTTCTGAGTATTTCTGAGGCTCCATGAGAGTCCTCTGTCAAGCTAATGACATTAAAGAAGCGCTTGTTGGGAGGCAACCCAATGTTTTATAGTTAACTATTTTTCTTTTGTATTTTATCTTTTTTGTAGGTTGATGATCATAAGAAGTCACAAAAACAATGAAAAAAGCAAAAACAGAATGAAAAACAGGAAGAAAAACAGCACACCCTGGAGGAGAAGAAGCTGGCGTTCAAACGCCAGTAATGCTAGCTGTTGGGCGTTTAACGCCCAGTCTGGCACCATTCTGGGCGTTTAACGCCAGAAAAGGGCACCAGACTGGCGTTAAACGCCAGTAAAGGGCAACAACCTGGCGTTAAACGCCAGGAATGGGCACCAGCCCGGCGTTTAACGCCAGAAATAGCTCAAAACGTGATTTTGAGCAACATTTGGTGCAGGGATGACTTTTCCTTGACACCACAGGATCTGTGGACCCCACAGGACCCCACCATCACTCTCTCTCTTCTTCCCCCATTCACCAATCACCTCAATACCTCTTCCCCAAAAACCCTTCACCTATCAAATCCCATCTTTCTCTTCACCACTCACATCCATCCTTCATAAAACCCCACCAACCTCACCCTTCAAATTCAAACCACTTTCCCTCCCAAACCCACCCATAATGGCCGAACCATTACCCCTCTCTCTCCTATATATACCCTTCTTCAACCCTTCATTTTCACACAACCTAAACACCCTTTCTTTCCCTTCTTGGCCGAACACACCACCTTCCCCCTCTTCCTCATTTCTTCTTCTTCTACTCTCTTCTTTCTTCTTTTGCTCGAGGACGAGCAAACATTTTAAGTTTGGTGTGGTAAAAGCGTTGCTTTTCGTTTTTCCATAACCATTTATGGCATCCAAGGCCGGAGAAACCTCTAGAAAGAGGAAAGGGAAGGCAAAGGCTTCCACCTCCGAGTCATGGGAGATGGATAGATTCCTCTCAAGGGTGCATCAAGTCCACTTCTATGAAGTTGTGGCCTTGAAGAAGGTGATCCCGAAGACCCCTTTTCACTCAAAAAGGGTGAATATCCGGAGATCCGCCATGAGATCCGAAGAAGAGGTTGGGAAGTACTTACCACCCCATTCAACAAGTCGGAATCTTGATGGTTCAAGAGTTCTATGCCAATGCATGGATCACCAAGAACCATGACCAAAGTGTGAACCCGAATCCAAAGAATTATCTCACTATGGTTCGGGGGAAATACTTGGATTTTAGTCCGAGAGTGTGAGGGTGGCGTTCAACTTGCCTATGATGCAAGGAGATGAGCACCCTTACACTAGAAGGGTCAACTTTGATCGAAGGTTGGACCAAGTCCTCACAATCATATGTGAAGAGGGCGCACAATGGAAGCAAGATTCAAGAGGAAAGCCGGTTCAATTGAGAAGGCATGACCTCAAGCCCGTGGCTAGAGGATGGTTAGAGTTCATACAACGCTCAATCATTCCCACTAGCAACCGGTCCGAAGTTACCATAGACCGGGCCATCATGATCCATAGCATCATGATTGGAGAAGAAATAGAAGTTCATGAGGTTATAGCCCAAGAACTCTACAAGGTGGCGGACAAGACCTCCACTTTGGCAAGGTTAGCCTTTCCTCATCTCATCTGTCACCTCTGTTATTCAGTTGGAGTTGACATAGAAGGAGATACCCCCATTGATGAGGACAAGCCCATCACCAAGAAAAAGATGGAGTACACAAGAGACCCCTCTCATCAAGAAATCCCTGAGATACCTCAAGGGATGCACTTTCCTCCACAAAATTATTGGGAGCAATTAAACACCTCCCTAGGAGAATTGAGTTCCAACATGGGACAACTAAGGGTGGAGCATCAAGAACACTCCATTCTCCTCCATGAAATTAGAGAAGACCAAAGAATCATGAGGGAGGAGCAACAAAGACAAGGAAGAGACATTGAGGAGCTCAAGCACTCCATAGGATCTTCAAGAGCAAGAAAGAGCCGCCATCACTAAGGTGGACCCGTTCCTTGATCTCCTTGTTCTTTATTCTTCTGTTTTTCGATTTTTATGCTTTATGTTTGTCCATGTTTGTGTCTTGTGATCATTAGTGTCTTAGTGTCTATGCCTTAAAGTTATGAATGTCCTATGAATCCATCACCTTTCTTGAATAAAAACGTGCTTAATTGAAAAGGAAAGAAGTGCATGAACTTTAAATTTTATAATAGTTTAATTATTTTGATGTGGTGGCAACACTTTTGTTCTCTGAATGTATGCTTGAACAGTGCATATGTCTTTTGAATTTGTGATTCATGAATGTTGGCTCTTGAAAGAATGATGAAAAAGGAGACATGTTACTGAGGATCTGAAAAATCATAAAAATGATTCTTGAAGCAAGAAAAAGCAGTGAAAAAAAAAAGAGAAGCAAAATCGAAAAAAAAAATTCGAAAAAAAAAGGAGAAAAAGAAAGAAAAAGAAAGAAATAAAGTTGTGATCCAAGGCAAAAAGAGTGTGCTTAAGAACCCTGGACACCTCTAATTGGGGACTTTAGCAAAGCTGAGTCACAATCTGAAAAGGTTCACCCAATTATGTGTCTGTGGCATGTATGTATCCGGTGGTAATACTGGAAGACAGAGTGCTTTGGGCCACGGCCAAGACTCAATAAGTAGCTGTGTTCAAGAATCATCATACTTAACTAGGAGAATCAATAACACTATCTGGATTCTGAGTTCCTAAAGAAGCCAATCATTCTGAGTTTCAAAGGATAGAGTAAGATGCCAAAACTATTCAGAGACAAAAAGTTAAAAGCCCCGCTCATCTAATTAATACTGATCTTCATAGATGTTTTTGGAGTTCATTGCATATTCTCTTCTTTTTATCTTATTTGATCTTAAGTTGCTTGGGGACAAGCAACAATTTAAGTTTGGTGTTGTGATGAGCGGATAATTTATACACTTTTTGGCATTGTTTTTAGTATATTTTTGGTAGTTTTAGTTTAGTTTTTATTATATTTTTATTAGTTTTTAGTTAAAATTCACTTTTCTAGACTTTACTATGAGTTTGTGTGTTTTTCTGTGATATCAGGTATTTTCTGGCTGAAATTGAGGGACCTGAGCAAAAATCTGATTCAGAGACTGAAAAGGACTGCAGATGCTGTTGGATTCTGACCTCCCTGCACTCGAAGTGGATTTTCTGGAGCTACAGAAGCCCAATTGGCGCGCTCTCAATGGCGTTGGAAAGTAGACATCCTGGGCTTTCCAGCAATATATAATAGTCCATACTTTGCCCAAGATTTGATGGCCCAAACCGGCGTTCAAAGTCACCTACAGAAATTCCAGCGTTAAACGCCGGAACTGGCACCTAAATGGGAGTTAAACGCCCAAACTGGCATAAAAGCTGGCGTTTAACTCCAAGACAAGTCTCTACACGAAAATGCTTCATTGCTCAGCCCAAGCACACACCAAGTGGGCCCGGAAGTGGATTTTTATGTCATTTACTCATTTCTGTACACCTTAGGCTACTAGTTTTCTATAAGTAGGACCTTGTACTATTGTATTTGACATCTGGAGAATCTGGGTAGCTATCTTTGTTTTATGCTATCTTAGACCTTTGGGAGGCTGGCCATTCGGCCATGCCTAGACCTTGTTCTTATGTATTTTCAACGGTGGAGTTTCTACACACCATAGATTAAGGTGTGGAGCTCTGCTGTACCTCGAGTATTAATGCAATTACTATTGTTCTTCTATTCAATTCCGCTTGTTCTTTGTCCAAGATATCACTTTTTCTTCAACATGATGAAGTGATGATTGACGCTCATCATCATTCTCACCTATGAACAGGTGACTGACAACCATTCTTGTTCTACAAGCATATGAGGCTTAGTGAATATCTCTTGGATTTCTGATTGCATGATGCATGGTTGATCGCCTGACAACCGAGTGCTCGCCTGACAAACGAGCCAGCCATTCCATGAGATCAGAGTCTTCGTGGTATAGGCAAGAACTGATGGCAGCATTCAAGAGAATCCGGAAGGTCTAACCTTGTCTGTGGTATTCTGAGTAGGATTCAATGATTGAATGACTGTGATGTGCTTCAAACTCCTGAGGGCGGGGCGTTAGTGACAGACGCCAAAAGAATCACTGGATTCTATTCCGGTCTGATTGAGAACCGACAGATGGATAGCCTATGCTGTGACAGAGCATCAGGAACGTATTTCCAATGAGAGGATGGGAGGTAGCTGCTGACAACAGTGAAACCCTACATGAGCTTGCCATGGAAAGGAGTAAGAAGGATTGGATGAAGGCTGTAGGAAAGCAGAGAGACGGAAGGGAAGGCATCTTCATACACTTGTCTGAAGCTCTTACACCAATGATATACATAAGTATCACTATCTTTATCTTCTATGTTATTTTCGTTCATCATCATATACATTTGAGTTTGCCTGACTAAGATTTACAAGATGACCATAGCTTGCTTCAATGCTAACAATCTCCGTGGGATCGACCCTTACTCACGTAAGGTATTACTTGGACGACCCAGTGCACTTGCTGGTTAGTTGTGCGAAGTTGTGTAATGCCATGGAATTGAACCACCAAGTTTTTGGAGTTCATGACCAGGGATTATGAGAGTTGTGAAGAGTATTGTTCACAATTTCGCGTACCACCTTGCTTTTCTGCATTTTTGGGTTTGGTTTTTGAACAAGTTTTGTGATTTTGATCGTTTAGGTAATCTCTAGTAGCGGGTAATTATTGTGTTTTATCCCTAATCTTGTTGGGTAAAGTAAGGTCTCACTAAACCCTTATGTTTTGTTATTTTTGTAAACCCTAAGCTTGATGTTGGTATGTTATATGTGTATGGCTTGATAGTTGGTGAGTTTTGGAAGTAGTGTTGGTACTTGTGGCTTGTTGATCTTGTTGGAGTCAAGCTTTTGGTGTTGGGTGCATATTAGGAATCGGCCAAGATATGGTTTCGGTTTTTTTTATGTAATATGTAATGTTTCTGGACATTTAGGCTAGTGGACCTTAGGATAGGTTTTGAATTGTTGATGAATTTATGATGTTAAATGATGATGTAGATTATTAATGATGATTGATGATGTTGTTGTGGATTGAATGATGATAAACTTGAGATATTGATGATGGATAATGAGTTTGGAACTTGAGAATGAGTTGGGATTGATCTGAGATTGGTGAACTTGAGAAATACTGATATTGATTAATGAGCTATGCTATATTATTGAATTGTTATGATTGGTAAGCCGCTATGTGCCTTGGGCAAGGTCTGTGGTAGTCTCCCGCTTGTTGAGGTAGCAGTGCCAGCATAGGGGCCGAGGCAGTCTCCTGTCTACGTTGAGATGTGAGGACTGTGGCAGTCTCCCACTCACATAACCTTTCTGCCGCTAGAGTGAACTCGGGCACTATAACCCGAAAGAGTTCCCAGCACTATAACTCACGGGGCGCAAGATAAAGTGCTAGGCACTAGAAAGAGTGAGCAGGGCACTATAACCCTGGTCGTGGGGGAAAGGCAACATCCCGGGGATGTGTCTGGTTGGGATTTTGAACCGACAAGTGATATCACGAGCCAATAGTAAAGGCATTCATTATGTGCATCTTCTACCTGTTTGTTTGCTTTGCTTAACTTCAGTTATGCCTAAACGAATCACATGTCTATTTGCTGTATATGTATATTACTTATGCTTTACTTGTCTACATTACCACTGTTTTCTGCTGGGATTGAGGAGGTTCGGTAGGTGATGGCGAGGAGATCGCATGGAGGTTAGGCTGGCGAAGGCCGTGGGACAGCGGTGCTATGTTAGTTAGAAATCCCTTAAAATAGAATACCCAGTTTATGGTTTAATTTATTTATTTATTATTGTTAAGCTTGAATATCTATATCGATGTGAAGTTCTAGGATTGCCTTTGGCGTCCTGGAACCTTACATCTTACATATTGGGTATTGTTACCATACTGAGAACCTCCGGTTCTCAAACCATATGTTGCTCTTGATTTTCAGATGCAGGTCATAATTCACCTCGGTGAAATTGCGGACATGGTGATAGAGCGGAGTATGGTTTCTTCCTTGTTTATTCCTGTTTTATTTTGTTGTAATACTTTCTCTCACCTTTTCATCTTAGACTTTATGGCCTTAGAGGCTTGATTTGAGAGATATGTTGTACAAGCTATTTTAAACTTCAAAAACTCTGTTATATTCAGTTGACTAGCCGGCCTAAATTCTGCCGGCTGTGACTAGTCCTCTTTTTGTATATCATACTTATATATATATCTTGTTAATTTAAGTATTACCTTGTGTATCCTAGAGCTATCTACAAGGTTTCATATATATTGTGTCTTGTTTTGTCCATGCCTACGCCTTTAGTTATCATGTGTGAACACTTCGCGTTTCATAATTCCGCTTTGTGCTACTTTGAGCTTCATTCCTTCATCGGGATTCTAGTTATGTAAATTTTTGGACATATATTATATATTATAAGCTTTAGAACTGTCGTGGCACTTTTTTATCCTTTACTTTACGACTAGAGGTAAGGCTTAGGGTAACGGGATGTTACATCTTCTACTTGCCCGACCTCATAAGAGGTCGGGTACGACAAGCGAGTCCAGTCCTGCTTATTTAAAATAAATAACTACCTCTACGAATCTCCTACTATCTCTATCTCCCATAAAAGATAGATATCAACAACTCCTAAAATAAAGGGAACGGTCATCCACCAATAAAGGTGGAACTACTTCAACAAAGGTGGTTAACAGTCTACTATAAATATACTAACACGCCTCACGAGGAACTCGGATGGTGGCACCTAGGCTTAAGAACAAGCCGGACACTGCCTCAGAAGGAGTTTGGATCTCATGTTCCGGTCCAAAATCAACGTTTCATGTAACCCTCGGGACAAAGGGTAAGTTATTCTTTATTACATGTCATAGTATTATTGGTTAAAATAAATTGATTTATGATAATTAAATTTAACTATTCATCTAATTTAAATTTTAATCAATTAACCAATGAACTATAATATAATTCTTTTTATAATATATAAAAATTATTAAAGAAGTTCGATTTTATATTTTTTTTCCTCAAGTCACATATTTATTAATCATTTTTAACTAAGAAAATCTCAAAAAAGAAAATGAATAGATAAAAAAAATTCAAAAGACATAAAAAATTCTCATAACACTATCGCTTGATAATTCTATCTTACTTCCTTCGTATTTAAAAAAAAATCATTCTTCGTACGAGCGTATAGAGACAAAGTTGAAAAAAAAAAGTTAAATTCGGGGTTGTTAACAATAAGAGAAAAAAAATAGGAGATAAAGAACCATGCAATTTACGCACAATTTGAAATTCAAATTCAATTGGATAAAATTGAAGGGGTTTATTTTATAAAATTTTATTATCTCAATTTTCTGTGATTTTACGTGCTTATATATATCTCAATTTATTTATTCAGTAAGTTCATTCAACATGTAGGCTCTAATTGAACTATAATTGAAAATAAATTTTATTGTAATTGAGGATTTTTTAGTAACTATCAAATATACTATATAGGAAGCTTTTTTGAAAAATTTGACGGAAGAAAGAGAGATTATCAAGATATAATGTTTTGGAAATTTTTAGAGTTAAATCTCAAAGTGGTTCCTAAACTTGCAATCGAGCCTCACAGTCATCCCTAAACTTGTAATGGCCCCAATATTGTCCCTGAATTTAACAAAGGTGACTCACGGTCGTCCCTGAAGCATTTTTCAGGGAATATTCTTTAACAGCGTGATGACGTGTATGGAGAGTCGCCATGGTGGACAGATAAAGGCTATATGACGTGGCTGTTATCATTATTTAACTCAATTTAGTCCCTAAAGTATTTTATAACCCTAATCCCCAATTTAAGTTTTAGATAGCTGTGTCCACCATTAGAAGTCACTCTCTTTCTTCTTCTCTGCTCTCCTTCTTCTTCTCCGCCGCATCTCCTTCAACCAAAGCAGCATAATCAAATAGGATAACCCAAATGATATCCATGCAAATTCAATTTAGCCTCCGATGAATCCCACACCATTACCTCCTCCAAAATCACACAAGAATCCAGTAACTCTTTAAGCCCGGAAACCATTTTCATTGTCGATTACCTCCTGAATGAGTTGTCATTGTCGATTGAGGAGTTGAATGAGATGCCTGAGCTTCTCATCTTCTTAAGCCAGGAAACCATTTCCATGTGTTTATCATGAGTTCCAAAAGTTGAAAGAACCATATTGGCATAAATAGTGTCGATCTCAAAGCCACATCTCTTCATTTGATCCACAACTCTCTGCAAATCATGGAATAACTCCAACCTCCTATAACCATACATAATGGACTTCAACTCAAAAGCTGAAGGGTCAATCCTTCTACCATTGCCTCTCAAATCCTCAACCAAATCCTCGGCTTCATGAGGCCTATCCATTGTACAGAAACACCAAGCAATTTACAGTAGAAAAGAGCAAACTCTCTATTTTGAGATTCGAGTTCGGAAGTGGCCTCAAAGACCAGAGCTGCAACTTCCTCAGAACAACCCAGTTGATCAAGAAGCACTGCAAGGTCAAAAACAATAGCAGGATTCCAAGTGAACCAGGGAGCTTGGGTGATACATGAATAAAACTACAAACTTTAGGGGAATTAAAAAATGAGAAAAGAAGAAAAGGGTTTAGGGTTTACGGCACTTACAGCGAGGCGAGAGAAGAGAGGTGAGAAAAGGAGGAGGAAGGAGATAAAAGATGAGAGATAGTGGATAGAGCAACTGATTTGGGAGAACCATTAATGAATCATCGAATGAATGTGTGGGTTCCGGAATCGGAAATTGGAAGTAACGGTTACAGCGATGGTAGAAGAAGAGACTGCGTTGGATTGAGAGAGGAATAAAAAACGACGGCGTTTCTATGCTATTTGGGCACCAAATAATAAAAAACGGCGCCGTTTTGGAAGTCTAGCGTGCCTTCTGTCAATCCAAGTCATCTTTCCGTCAACAGAAAATGCTTCAGGGACGACCGTGAGTCACCTTTGTTAATTTCAGGGATAATATTGGGGCCAATTCAAGTTTAGGGACGACTTTGAGTCCCGATTGCAAGTTCAGGAACCACTTTAAGATTTAACTCAAATTTTTAATTTCTATTGAATTTTTTGTTGGAAATGATTAATAAATATGTGATTTGAAAAAAAATAAATTACAAAGTAATATTTTTTAAATGATTTTTATAAGTTGCAAAAAAAATTATACTTTAATTAATTAGTTGGGTTATTGAAACTTAGATTAAATAAAAGATTAAATTTAATCATGATAACCTAATCTATTTCAATCAATAATACTGTAACATACAACAAAAAATAATTTATCCTTTAAAATAAAAAAGGTTCAATAGAATTATATATATACACACAACTATTTAAATAAATATATATACAAAATATGAATTATATATTATATATTATATATTATATATTATATATTAATTATATATACACATAAAACTTGTTCGGTTGTCGGGTTCCGGACAGATCAGGTGTACAGGTGGAGGGGTGAGGCTGCCTTAGCTTTGGTCGCGCTGGTTGTGGGTTTGCCGAGCAGGCGAGCACTTGTCCTGGAAAGGTGATAAGGGGGGGCCACCTGCAAAGACACTCCGACGCTCAAGTCAGCTAGTGCTCAGGCGGGGGAGAAATGATATGGAAAGGTGACGTACCTCGGGGGAAGAGCCAATCTTCCCTTTATATACATGTCAGTAGTAGGCCCCTCGTGAGGTCAGGCCCATATTCTCAAGGACGCTGTCCTGCAGCCGTGCGTGGGTCGCACAGGACACGTGTCCGGGTCGTTTGAAGGGCGTGGAACCGGGTCGGGTGGAGCTCGGGCCGGGTCGACCCGTCGGTTCTTGGGCCAGACCGTAACAGTGCCCCCCACGCGCCAATGGTAGTTGTGGGAGCTATCAATGGCGTGTTGCCTCGCCTCTCATTTGGGATCGTCTGGTCGGCCGTTCGTGATAAGGATATGCCCCCAACGCGCGTGTCCCTTGGTTGTACAAGCAACCGTTTCGTCGCATCGTTCCCAGTGCCGAGCATTAAATGCTCATAATGGGGTGAAAAACCCTTGCTGAAAAGACCATTCTGCCCCAGACGTTTCGCGCTTCCTGGGGAGGTAGTTTTTAAACAGGCCAGTTTTGGCATTCTTTTCTTTCTTTTGCATCTACCTTTTTCTGCCTTCTTCTTGTTCCCAAACCTCGACATCTCTTTGTAGTGCTGTTGTGCGCCTCTCCCTTCGCATCTTTCTCTATCAACTACTTCGTCCTCCTTCCACTAATTCAGGTAACTTTCGAATCATTCTCCCTTTTATGCATTATTTTTGCATGCTTGTTGTTTGGTTTTTTGCTGTTGTTGCGTAGCCTTTTAATTGCGACTAGATGTGTTAGGGGGGGAAAGTACCATTCCAGGGTAGGTTTTTTCTCGTTCCTTCGTGCTTTAGTCTCGTTTGGCCTTAGTCGGGGAGTCGTGGGAGGTAGTGTTTGTATTCGGCCTGAGCAACCGATCTCTTAGACTGACTGGATGGTCCCCCCATGTAGGTATGGCTCACACGGTTTCCCGGGCTTCCCCTAATCCCGCGGCGTACGATCCCTATGCCTCGGTCATTTCTGACGTGAAGGATTCGCCTAACCAAATGGGCGAGGAGGAGCTCACCGAGTTCCGACAAGCCGAATACTTGTGTGGAGGGACTGACGAGGAAGCCAATTACGACGTTTTTGTCCCGGCTCCTCACGAGCGATTGTATGAAATCAACTTCCAACACCCCCAAGTCTCCGACTGGATTTGGTTCTACAAGTCCATGTTCACCCAAGTCGGAGTTCGTATTCCGTTCTCAGCCTTTCAAATGGCGCTTTTAAGTCGAATTTCCGTGGCGCCGTCGCAGTTGCATCCGAACAGTTGGGCCTCGATCCGCTGTTTCGAGATGGTTTGCGAGTACCCTCGAGCTGCCGGTGTCCGTAGATGTTTTTCTCTTCTTTTTCAACCTCACAAACCCTTTAAAGGAGGGAAAACACAAAAAGGGGTTGATGTCCTTCCGGTCTGCCCAGGGTCGGAGGATTTTCGGTTTGTTTGAAGATTCCTACCATGGGTTTAAGGACAAATATTTCAAGGTCCGCCCTGTCAAAGGTCGTCATCCCTTTTGGCTGTCATTAGAGGGGGTACGCCTTATTCCGACCTATTGGAGTTTCGGAGCAGGGTCGAACGTCTTTATTAAGGTAACTTATGGAGGCATGTCGGCGGTGGATAGGCAGATTGCCGAGGTGTTGATGGCAGTCTTTGGGAAGAATCAAGTAAATCCCCATCTCCTTATGGGTGACCGGGAGGCCGGTCGTAATTATATTTATGAGAAACTTTTACTTTATGATACCAAGGCATCTTAGGCTAGTTTCACTAGCATTTTTCTGTTAGTTTTAGTTGTTTTATGCATTTTCTTGAGCTTAAAGTAACCAAGAATGGTTAAATGAACAACAAAGTATTGAATCATCCAAGCAGTATAATTTTGATGCAAATTCCATGAGTTTTAGTTATATTACTTGAATGCTATAAATGGAAGAATGCTCATGAAATTTTGCAAGACTTTGATGCAATTGTTTGGATGATTTCAGGGAAGAAGAGGCTAGGCAAAGAAGCAACAAAATCAATAAGGAAGCTTGAAGATCACAGTGCCAAGCCATATAATGCTGTAACTGGAGTTTAACCTCCAGTTTAACCTCAAACTGGAAGTTAAACGCCAGAAAAAGGAAAGGCATCAAAGCTGAAAGTGGCGTTTAACCTTCAGTTTAAGGTTAAACTGAAGGTTAAACGCCAGAATCATGAAAGCTGAGAAAAGAGGAAACTGACGTTTAACCTCCAGTTTAACTTTAAACTGAAGGTTAAACGCCAGAATGAGAATGGCACCAAGGGAGTATTTCCACGTTTAACCTCCATTTGACCTCAAACTGGAGGTTAAACGTGTTCGAAGCTCATTATGCACCAGGAAGCCATTTCCACGTTTAAGCTCCAGTTTGACCTAAATAGAGCTTAAACGTGTTCGAATTTTTGCTCCTCCAGGGTTGCCTTCTCATTTTCCACGTTTAACCTCCAGTTTGACCTCAAACTGGAGGTTAAACGTGTTCGACTATTCCTCTCCTCCAGGGTGTTTTCTTCATTCCACGTTTAACCTCCAGTTTAACCTTAAACTGGAGGTTAAAACGTGTTCGACCCCATTTACTCCTCCAGGATTTTTCTTCATTTCCACGTTTAACCTCCAGTTTAACCTTAAACTGGAGGTTAAACGTGTTGACATTGTACACTCCTGGGTTGCTTTCTTCCAATTCCACGTTTAAGTTTCAGTTTAACCTTAAACTGAAACTTAAACTTCAACTTAAACGCCATCTTTTGAAAGGGTTTCTGGGCCAAATCTATTGAAGTTTAAGTTAGCAATTGAGCACAAATGTTAACTTAAACGTATTATGGCATGAAACCCAATTGAATATCATGGTTTATGGGATTGGGCCTGAAGAATTGATGAGTCTGGAACTTCAAATTGTTGAGTCTTGTGTCATCACTTATTTATCACTAAGTTTGCTCAATGAATGTTACAGAATGGATCACAGCCTCATCAGGATTATGGACCATAACCCAAAAGCAAAAGGAAATCAAGGAAAAGCCTCAAAGCCCAAGAAACACAACAGAAGCTCAATTTAGAAAGTGTATAAATAGGATAGAATTTAAGTTAAAGGACTTTTGGGATTTTTTTTGGGGACACTTTAGAACTTTCATCAGTTTGTAATTGAATTCTGAGCGATGAATCACTAAACCCCTTTCATTGGGTTAGGGAGCTCTATTGTAATTCAATGAATCAATAATAGTTTATTCTTCTTCTTCAATCTTTTCTCTTGAATTTTGTTAGAAAGCTTCTCGATCTAATTCCATTGGGTAGTTGTCTTGGGAAAGAAACTACCCATAATTGGAATCCTCGGAACCTTGGGAAAGGAATGATGGATTCATGCTAGAGAAGCTTTCTCACAGTGAATTGGATTGGGTTTGGATGGATATTGTGACATGTAATCCTACCAAATTGTGGTTCATGAAACTGTGTGGTATAATCAGTGATCGAGCATCTCTTCTTATGAACATTTAAACCAAGGGATTGGGAATTTGTTTGTTTTTAGAGAGAATTGGTGAGCCAAGGAATTGGGATCCAATCATATAAGATTGCCAAGCAAGATTCAATGAATGCATTGGTTGAGGAAGAGATGAAATTGTTTTGATTCGGAGATTTCAATATCTCCTGACCCAATGAACTCCCATCTCTGATCTACCCTTTTCTATTTACATTCTGCAATTTCAATTCATGCAACCACCCCAATTCCCTTTTACTTTCAGCAATTTACTTCTCGCACCTTAATTCTCGCAATTTATGCAATTTCAATTCCTTGCAATTTACGTTTCCTGCCACATTTACTTTATGCAAATTCACATCCAAAAGTTGATTTCGCTCAACTAAACAAACTTCTAATTCGAATTGCTCATTCAACCAATCCTTGTGGGATTCGACCTCACTCTATTGTGAGTTTTTACTTGACGATAACCGGTGCACTTGCCGGAGGGAATTTTGCCGTTCGTGCAATTTCCTAAATCGTAGCATATCAAGTTTATGCACATCAAGTTTATGGCGCCGTTGCCGGGGATTGGTTTTCGATTGACAATTCTCAAATTGGAAGTTAACTAGATTGAGCATTTTTCTTGTTTTGTTAATTTAGTTCTAGTTTCTTGTTGAATTTTAAATTCTGCACTCTGTTACTTGCTTTTTCTTTCTTATACCTTTCAATTCTAGCAACTAACTCACTAACCCACTAACTATTTGAATTAATTCCTCAACTGCTCTAACCATACTCTTCCATTAACCAAGAGTATTCCACTTGTTTGTTGCTTGTGGTGTGTTCTTGTATGACAGGTAGGAGAGGAGAGGCATCAACTCCTCCATATACCGAACCAGAGAGGACCCTTCATAGACGTAGAAGGGAAGCAAGAGGGAAGAGAGTACTGAGAGAAGAGGAATCTGAAGGAGAATCTGAGGACAACTTTGAGGAAGCTCTAGATCTCAACATGGATAGAGAATTTCACAACCATGAGAGGGTTGATGGAAACAATGCCATTCCTGAGGAGGGTTCTTGGTTCATACATAAACCCAACCTCTGGAATTGTGGAAGCAGCATTCAGAAACCACCCATTCAGGCCAATTTTGAACTCAAACCACAGTTAATATCACTGGTGGAGAACCATTGTTCATTTGGTGGGAGTGTTATGAAGACCCAAACCAACATCTCACAAAATTTCTGAGAATTTGCGACACTGTGAAGTCCAATGGAGTCCAGGAAGATGCCTATAAATTGCTCTTGTTCCCATTTTCACTTAGGGACAAGGTAGCTAAGTGGCTGGAATCATTCCCAAGGGACAGCCTAACAACCTGGGATGAGGTGGAGAGCAAGTTTCTGGCACGTTTTTACCCCCCACAAAAGGTCAATAGGCTTCGATCTGAGGTTCAGACTTTTAGACAACAAGATGGTGAGACGCTCTACGAGGCATGGGAGAGGTTCAAAGAATTGACAAGGAAATGTCCCCCAACATGTTCCTGATGGGTGCAATTGCATATTTTCTATGATGGACTTTCTTATGAATCAAGGAAGGCTGTAGACCATTCATCAGGAGGTTCATTGAACAGGAAAAAGACTGTGGAAGAAGCCATTGAAGTGATTGAGACAGTGGCTGAGAATGAGTACTACTATGCTTCAGAGAGACACAACACTAAGGGAGTCATGGAGCTGAACCATGTTGATACAATTCTAGCTCAAAACAAGGTGTTTGCCAAGCAACTAGCAGAACTCACCAGGAAATTAGACACAAAGCAAGTGGCTGCAATACACACACAAGATCAAGAGGAAGTAAGCATTGAAGGAGGTGATTGGGAAGAGGCCAACTATGTAGGAAACCAACAAAGGCAATCATATGATCCACATTCCAACACTTACAACCCAGGTTGGAAAAACCACCCAAACTTTGGGTGGGGAAACCAGCAAACCCAACCACAAAACCACAAACCATACAACCACAACCAACATAACAATTCCACATACCAAAACTCCAACCAAAGACCATACCAAGCCATACAAAACACTTACTCCCAACCACCATATCATGGCCAAAATAACCAACCTGCCCAATCAAATCCGAACCAACAATTTCAAGATCAATTAAACAGGATAGAAGGAATACTAGCAAACATGGGTCAGGACATAAATGAGTTGAAAAGCTTTAGGGAAGATGTGAGATCGACCTTAAGGAACCATGGTGAAAAACTCAAGTGGATGGAGTCTCGAGTAGGAGAGCTATCTCAACAGGCCCCCAAGTCAACTGCAGTGTTCCCTAGTGACACTGAAAAGAATCCTAAGGGGGAACAAAAGGGAGTGAGATGGGAAGAATGCAAGGCCATCACCATACTGAAGGAAGTCTCAGAAGAAGAAGGAATCAGACCTTCAGAAAAGGAGCCAGAAATCTTGAAAGAAGGTGTGGAAGAAGCTAAGCAGGAAAGTGAAACTGAGCAAGCCAAGGAAATGCAAAAGGAAGGCATGCTGGGAACATACCAACCAAAAGCACCATTCCCTCAGAGGTTAGGAGGAGGTGAAAAAGGGAAAACATATTCAAGGTTCTTAGAGACATTTAAGTCTCTCCACATCAATATTCCCTTCCTTGAGATCCTCCAGCAGATGCCTACACACATCAAGTATTTGAAGGAATTGCTGAGCAGGAAAAGAGTTTTGAAGGGAGGACAAACTGTAATAATGAACAAAGAATGCAGTGCACTCATCAAGAAGGATATGGTCTCTAAGAAAACAGACCCAGGAAGTTTTCATATCCCCTGCATCATAGGAGAAACAAAAATTGACAGAGGATTCTGTGATCTAGGAGCTAGCATAAATGTGATGCCTCTGACTCTTATGAGGAGGCTACAACTGAATGAGGTGAGATCCACTGATGTAATCATACAACTGGCTGACAAAACTCAGAAGCAAGCTGAAGGGGTAGTTGAAAATGTGCTGGTAAAAGTGGGAGATTATTTTTTCCCCACAGACTTTGTTGTTTTGGATATGGAGGAAAGCTACCTACACCCTATCATTCTGGGAAGGCCATTTCTAGCCACTGCTAGAGCGCTTATAGATGTAGAACAAGGAGAGCTAATTTTGAGAATACATGATGAACAGCTCATTTTCCATGTTTTCAAACCTGTATCTGAGCCTGAACCAGAACCTGACAAGCCTAAGGATGATAGTAGCCATCTGTGTTTGGAGGAAAGCAATCTAGCAGCTGAAACTCTAAAACAATCCTTTGAAGGTGAACAAGAATTGCAAGAGTTAAAGCCACAAGAATCAAGAGAAACAGATCAAAAGGGTCCTCCTAGCATAAAGGTCAATGAAGAAATCCTCAAGAGAGAGGGAAGAATTGGAAAGAAATTGCCAAGAGGGTGGAGAAACAAGAAAATTCCCACTGAAGGTTTCTCTCCGGGAGATAAAGTGATATCAAGCCATTATCTGCCAATCCCACCTGGCCTCAAACCCATTCCTTCTCAGCTCCCTCAAGTGTTCACAATCAGGAAAGTTCTTTCTATGGAACATTTGGAAATCATGAAGGAATCAAATGGGGATGTTTCCATAATAAGAGGAGAGGACATCAGGCACTACAATCCACCCTAACAAGGGACAACCGTCAAGCTAGTGACGTTAAAGAAGCGCTTCATGGGAGGCAACCCATGTTTTAGTATCCTTACTCTTTATTGTTTTGCTCTGCATCTAATAAAGCATGGTTTCTTATGCATGAACTTGAATCCTCAGGACAACTGCTGATAAGGTGCACTAAACATTGCATGTAAAATACAATTGGTCTCTAAGTTTGGTGTGCCTGAAGGCACCCCAAATCTTATTCAAATTGTATTCAATCTTTCATTCAAGGTGCACAACCAAACATTAAGTTTGGTGTTCCTCTTGGAACACGGTTAATGAAAAGCAAGAAGTTCCTTTGGATTTAAAAATTCATGACAAGTATACCATTTGCACTTTTAATTCTTTGATTTCAGTTACTTTAGGTAGTAAATTTGTTTAGGATCAAAGAGCCAAAGTGACTATGATTTATTAGAATTATACACAATTATTAAGGATAACCAACATGGATTTCATATCATCAGAAGACATTACCAAACACTAAGTTTGGTGTCCATTAATAAGTGTGCATACATACAAAGGTCACGACTATAAGCTCAGAAAGACAACCATGGATTTACAATTCAAAAAGAATGAAAAACATGTGCAAGTACTATTCATTATTCACATGGACCGAAAAATAATAGCAAATTTGTTTGTTTGTGCAGGTACAAAAGGAAAGATAAGAATGGAGGAAGAAGACAAAAAGGGGGGGCACGGTTCTTGGTCAAAAAGGAAGTTCAAAAGCCTTTGAAACTAACACATGGGAAAAGGAAGTTCTGCATGAAAAG
Source organism: Arachis stenosperma (assembly GCF_014773155.1). NCBI lineage: Eukaryota > Viridiplantae > Streptophyta > Magnoliopsida > Fabales > Fabaceae > Arachis > Arachis stenosperma. The sequence goes on along the minus strand of NC_080385.1, from coordinate 51,015,224 downwards.
ATAGCTACATGTACAACCTAATGCACCCAGAATACTTCCAAGAAAGTGAAAAACAATTCACCCTTTTCCCTAACTCATATATTTACCATAAAGCCACACTTCACAATCCACCCTAGCCGTCCATTCTTCAAGCACATGCACTATAAAGAACTACTTGGGGAACGAGTCCACACCACCAAATATCCTTCTTGCACAATTTTCTTTCATCATAGCATAACCATCTCTTGCCGAAAACAACCTCACCACACTTCTAACAACACTTTCTTACTTCACTTTGTCAACTCTAGCTTGTCACTTGCCAAAACCAAGGAACCAATGGCAGCCTCATCTAGCCACAAAAGAAGAAAAGATAAGGAGCCAATGGAGGAGGAAAGGGAATTTAATGCATGGAAATACAAATCCGTTTTCCATGAAATTCAAGCCGAATGGATGAGACCTAAAAGGGTGCTAGCTGAGGTTCCCTTTGACCTTGAAAAGGATGAGTTTCCAGGTATTTGGGAGAAGATCAAAAAGAGGAAGTGGGAGCTCTTGACTAAGCCAATCACTAAAATCAACATCAACCTGGTGAAGGAGTTTTATGCAAATGCAGTGAGGGAAGATACAACCGAGGAACCCACATACAAAAGCTATGTGAGAGGGGTGGAAGTTGACTTCAGCCCCAAAGCAATCATGAAAACTCTTGGCCTGAAAAACATACGTTTCAGCCAAGCAAGTTATGAGGAAAGGATGATGGGAGAACCTGACTATTCGACTATTGCTGAAGACCTTTGTGCCATCAGAGCTGAATGGGTGAGAAAAACAAAAGGGGCTCCAAGAGTTTTGAGAAGGGGAGACCTAACACCCGAAGCTAAAGGGTGGTATGCAATAGTTAGGAGATCCATTCTACCCACTGCAAACACTTCAGAAATCGTCCCTAAAAGAGCCATCTTGCTACATTGCATTATGGTGGGAGGGGAGATCAAAGTTTATAAACTCATTGCTGAACAGATACAAGAGTTTAGTGAGAAAAGTGACCATGACTCCTGGCTCCACTTCCCTAGCACCATCATTAGACTATGCATCGATGCCCAAGTACCACTTGAAGATGAAAGACCTAATTGGCTATATCCTGGAATGGCCATAACTGCGTACAGAATGACTCTTGGCCCAGCGCCTCCAAGACATACAAAAAGAAGAAATGAAGAAAGGCAACAAGCAGAAGCAGAGCAAGAAGGAGAAGAAGGAGAAGAAGAGCAAGAAGAGCAAGGAATTCCAGAAAGAAGTCAACAAGTTCCCAGAGACCCCATGGATATGAGCAGAATGCAGGAAATCATAGATGGAATGTCTCAACAATACATGAGATCTCAAGAGAGACAAGAGGACTTCCACCTAAAAATGATGGATATGCAAAGGAACTTTGAATCAAGATTCCTAGATCTGCAAAGGGAACAGAATTTACAATTACAGGAATCCCTCAGCCACATATGCCAACACCAAGATGCCAGTATCTTTGCAATCAAGGAAGCCACCACTTTGCAGAATGCAAGATACTTAGTTCAAGCTGATTACAACATCAGTTCTCAAATCAAGCTTAACTACATAGGGGAACATTTACACAAGATGGACCCAGCATTCCCAGCTTTTGATGAGTATTTCAAAGGGAGAAAAGAAGGAGAAATAAACAAGGCAATGGTCCTTGAAAAAGGAGTGGAAGAAACAATGAAAAAGGCTGGATTCTGGAAAAAGCTCATAAGAAAAGACAAAGGAAGTACAAGTGGTCAAAAAGAGGTAAGAAGCAAGAAGAAGCAGGATCCCAAGAATCAAGAAGAACCAAGCAATAAATAAGAGGTGGTCTCGCTCCTTAATAATCAAATGATAGTTGTGAATTGTCTTTATGAGCTTTCTTTCATTATAAGTCATTTAAGTTTTAATGTGAAGTTTTTAGTATGTTAATCTGTTTACTGCTTTGAATAAAGTGAATGCCTAGATGTTTGGATATAACCCCACCTTCTTAAACAAATGCCGGCCATGCTTGTTCTGTTTCCAAAAATTAAAAGAAAAGTTTGAACAAAAGTAACTTGGCTCAATTAGTGACAAATCAAGTAGAATTAAGTGGTGGTATGCATGCTTGATTGTTTAGTTAGCTCACTGGAAATTGAGTGTGGAATTATCATTTTTTGTGTAGAAGTTGAATACTGTCTATGGATCTTGATGAATAAATGTCCTTGGCCATGAAAAAGAAAGAAAAAGAAGAAGAAAAGCCACTGAAAAAGGGCAATCAAAAAGCAAAAGAACTAAGAAAATAAAGCTAGGCACCAATGGTTTGAACTTTTGAGACATATGCCTGTGGTGTTTATGTACTAGGATCTGCTTGGATGAATAGGTTCTGTGGAGTGTTTCAACACTTGGTAACTTGGGTTAACTAACCCGGGATTATCAACCAAAAGTCCATTATCAAGAGCAACCTAGCTACAAAACATTTAGTTACACAAAGAGGTGCTGGGCACCAATGTCTCAAAAAGAAATGTGAACTAAAATGCCTGTAGTGGATATGTGTACTGCACTGATAAGAAAAAGAAAATGCCAAAGGCTTGTGCAACACATGACACTGAGCAAACAAGGAGCAAAGGAGCTCCAAGAAAAAGAAAAACAAAGAAAGGAAAAAGTGCCAAGGACATAAGAATAACAAGAGGCCATAGCAGTGTTTGATGGATGCAATGAAAAAGTGATAATCCTCCCTGATAAGAATGAAAAAGTGATGCTACAACTTTCTGCATAAAACCCTTCTGATGAACTTCAAATGCTTGCTAATATAGCCAATGTAATTGCTTCTGTTTCATAATTTCTTCTCAAATATCTCAGGACTTGCTTAGGGACAAGCAAGTATTAAGTTTGGTGTTGTGATGCCAAGGCATCTTAGGCTAGTTTCACTAGCATTTTTCTGTTAGTTTTAGTTGTTTTATGCATTTTCTTGAGCTTAAAGTAACCAAGAATGGTTAAATGAACAACAAAGTATTGAATCATCCAAGCAGTATAATTTTGATGCAAATTCCATGAGTTTTAGTTATATTACTTGAATGCTATAAATGGAAGAATGCTCATGAAATTTTGCAAGACTTTGATGCAATTGTTTGGATGATTTCAGGGAAGAAGAGGCTAGGCAAAGAAGCAACAAAATCAATAAAGGAAGCTTGAAGATCACATGTGCCAAGCCATATAATGTTGTAACTGGCGTTTAACCTCCAGTTTAACCTCAAACTGGAAGTTAAACGCCAGAAAAAGGAAAGGCATCAAAGCTGAAAGTGGCGTTTAACCTTCAGTTTAAGGTTAAACTGAAGGTTAAACGCCAGAATCATGAAAGCTGAGAAAAGAGGAAATTGGCGTTTAACCTCCAGTTTAACCTTAAACTGAAGGTTAAACGCCAGAATGAGAATGGCACCAAGGGAGTATTTCCACGTTTAACCTCCAGTTTGACCTCAAACTGGAGGTTAAACGTGTTCGAAGCTCATTATGCACCAGGAAGCCATTTCCACGTTTAAGCTCCAGTTTGACCTCAAACTAGAGCTTAAACGTGTTCGACATTTTTGCTCCTCCAGGGTTGCCTTCTCATTTTCCACGTTTAACCTCCAGTTTGACCTCAAACTGGAGGTTAAACGTGTTCGACCTATTCCTCTCCTCCAGGGTGTTTTCTTCATTCCACGTTTAACCTCCAGTTTAACCTTAAACTGGAGGTTAAACGTGTTCGACCCCATTTACTCCTCCAGGATTGTTTTCTTCATTTCCACGTTTAACCTCCAGTTTAACCTTAAACTGGAGGTTAAACGTGTTCGACATTGTACACTCCTGGGTTGCTTTCTTCCAATTCCACGTTTAAGTTTCAGTTTAACCTTAAACTGAAACTTAAACTTCAACTTAAACGCCATCTTTTGAAAGGGTTTCTGGGCCAAATCTATTGAAGTTTAAGTTAGCAATTGAGCACAAATGTTAACTTAAACGTATTATGGCATGAAACCCAATTGAATATCATGGTTTATGGGATTGGGCCTGAAGAATTGATGAGTCTGGAACTTCAAATTGTTGAGTCTTGTGTCATCACTTATTTATCACTAAGTTTGCTCAATGAATGTTACAGAATGGGATCACAGCCTCATCAGGATTATGGACCATAAACCCAAAAGCAAAAGGAAATCAAGGAAAAGCCTCAAAGCCCAAGAAACACAACAGAAGCTCAATTTAGAAAGTGTATAAATAGGATAGAATTTAAGTTAGAAAGGACTTTTGGGAATTTTTTTTGGGACACTTTAGAACTTTTCATCAGTTTGTAATTGAATTCTGAGCGATGAATCACTAAACCCCTTTCATTGGGTTAGGGAGCTCTATTGTAATTCAATGAATCAATAATAGTTTATTCTTCTTCTTCAATCTTTTCTCTTGAATTTTTGTTAGAAAGCTTCTCGATCTAATTCCATTGGGTAGTTGTCTTGGGAAAGAAACTACCCATAATTGGAATCCTTCGGAACCTTGGGAAAGGAATGATGGATTCATGCTAGAGAAGCTTTCTCACAGTGAATTGGATTGGGGTTTGGATGGATATTGTGACATGTAATCCTACCAAATTGTGGTTCATGAAACTGTGTGGTATAATCAGTGATCGAGCATCATCTCTTCTTATGAACATTTAAACCAAGGGATTGGGAATTTGTTTGTTTTTAGAGAGAATTGGTGAGCCAAGGAATTGGGATCCAATCATATAAGATTGCCAAGCAAGATTCAATGAATGCATTGGTTGAGGAAGAGATGAAATTGTTTTGATTCGGAGATTTCAATATCTCCTGACCCCAATGAACTCCCCATCTCTGATCTACCCTTTTCTATTTACATTCTGCAATTTCAATTCATGCAACCACCCCAATTCCCTTTTACTTTCAGCAATTTACTTCTCGCACCTTAATTCTCGCAATTTAAGTTTATGCAATTTCAATTCCTTGCAATTTACGTTTCCTGCCACATTTACTTTATGCAAATTCACATCCAAAAGTTGATTCCGCTCAACTAAACAAACTTCTAATTCGAATTGCTCATTCAACCAATCCTTGTGGGATTCGACCTCACTCTATTGTGAGTTTTTACTTGACGATAACCGGTGCACTTGCCGGAGGGAATTTTGCCGTTCGTGCAATTTCCTAAATCGTAGCATATCAAGTTTATGCACATCACTTTACCCTTTACCTTTTTACTTTTATTGATGTTTTGTGGCGATTGACCGACCTTCTTTGCTTTCCTGCAGTGGAGATGTCCGCGTCGGTGACGGGTCTTTCCAACTTATTCCAAACTTTCCTCTGCACCAGTGACGACGAAGGGGATAATGAAAAATCTGCCGCCGAGAAGTCTGCAATTCCTTTGGAGGACAAAACTACTCCCGGGCAAGGAGCCACGGTTGACGGAACCGGGACCTCGACCCAAGCTGCCCAGGTCGAGGGCGACAAAACGGTTCATGCTTCTCCCTTCCGCGAGGTGATAGGCACCGGGGGTTCGTCGTCCGCCCCTGATGTCGATGACGGGGTGGAAGAGGTCCCTAACCCTAAGAGGAAAAGGAAGATGTCCTCCAGTCCCGAGGGGGTCCTTACCGTCATGGAGAGGAATTTTGACGCCGGGCAGGCGAGGTGGATGTACCGTACTCTTTTGCGGGGCGCCGTGATAGCCCGGAAGGCCGAGTTTGAGCTGTCCGGGATGGAGTCCCTCCACAGAAGGTTGGAATCTAGTGGGAAGGCTAACAATGAGTTGAAGAGTGAAGTTGAGACTCTCCGGGAGCAGTTGACCCAATTGGATGAGAAACTTGACGCCGCGGAGAAGAAGGCCACTGCTGCCGAGAAGAAAACTACCACTGCTGAGAAGAAGTTAAAAGACTCGGACGCCACGGTTTCTCGCCTTGTCGAACGTGAGATGACTTTGGAGAGGCAGGTCGGCGCAGCGCAGAAACGGGTGGCCGAGATGGAGAAGGAAAAGCAGGCCGTGGAGGCCGAATTGGCAACGTGGAAGGCTAAGTACAAAGATGTCGTGAAGCAGGGGAAGGGTGCGATTTTGGCGACCGAGGAAGCTCTTAAGGCTCAGGTCAAAGTCATTGCTCCCGAGTTTGATATGTCGGCGATTGGTGTTCTCAAAGTCATTCAGGATGGCAAAGTTGTCGACGTCCCCAAGAAATGAATCTTCTGTTTAAAGTTTTTGTTTAGCCGTTTTGTTTTGGCTTGTGAACAATTTTGATTTTAGCCGTTTCATTTTGGCTTGTGAACAATGACCTTTTTGGTCGTTTGCTCGTGTTGTCGTGATAAACTTTTTCTTATTCGTCTGGTTGTGTTATCATTTCTATTAACCGTTTTTGGTTTATTGTCGTCATTTATATTGTCGGCCCGTGGCCTTCCGCGTAGTCATATTACAACGGTGGTTGACGGGTTCCCGGGGTGATCAATCCCGGGGTCGCGCGTCGTCGCTGGCCGTGGTGGGATGGTTTATCTGGTGAATTGAGTGACAAAACAGAAGAGAAAATTTGCACAAGTATATCTTATTCGATAATCGTGTAAAGGACTTCGTAAGTTGCTATGAAAAGTTCAGAATTTAAATTTGCAAACGGACTACTTAGCTAGATTGGTCAGTTTGTCGGGCCATCCTCTAGGAGTAGAATCTTCTTAGGTTGTCCGCGTTCCATGTTCTCGGGATTTCTTTGCCGTCAAGCCTTTCTAACTTGAAGGCTCCTTTTCCCATCACGTTTTTGACTCTGTAGGGGCCTTCCCAGTTCGCCGCTAGCTTGCCTTCTCCGGGGGTTGGTAGGCCGATATCGTTTCGCCTCAGGACGAGGTCGTTCGGCTCGAATTCCCTTTTGAGCACTTTGGTGTTGTAGCGCAGAGCCATTCTTTGTTTTAGTGCTGTTTCTGTCAAATGGGCCATTTTCCTGGCTTCATCTATCAGGTCTTTTTCCACGGTTTCTTCCACTCCTTTCAAAAGTAACCGTGGACTCGGTTCACCGATCTCTACGGGTATCACTGCGTCGACCCCGTACGTTAGTCGGAAAGGAGTTTCCTTAGTGGAGGATTGTTCAGTTGTTCGGTAGGACCAGAGAACCGATGATAGTTCGTCGGCCCAAGCACCCTTTTTATTGTCCAACCTCTTTTTTAGCCCTGAAAGGAATCTTGTTGGCGGACTCCACTTGTCCGTTCGTCTGAGGGTGTTCTACCGAAGAGAACCTTTGCTTTATGCCCAGGCTGTTGAGGAATTCCGTGAACTTTCTGTCAGTAAATTGCGTGCCGTTGTCCGAGATGACGACTTCCGGTATCCCGAACTGCGTTATCACCTGCCTCCACATGAATTTCCTGCAATTGGACGAGGATATGCTGGCTAGTGGTTCGGCTTCTATCCATTTGGTGTAGTAGTCAATCGCGACTATGAGGTATTTGACTTGCCCCGGGCCGACTGGGAAGGGCCCTAAGAGGTTGACTCCCCATTGAGAGAATGGTCGGGAGGTCGTCAGCAAGCTTAACTCGGAGGCCGGCGCCCTGGCAAAGTTGGCGTTCTGTTGGCACTTTACGCATTTTTTGACAAACTCTTTAGAGTCCGCCATCATCGACGGCCAATAGTATCCGGCTCGGATTAATTTCCTCGCTAGGGCCTTGCCTCCGATGTGGTGCCCACAGCAGCCCTCATGGACTTCCCTGAGGACGTAGTCCGTCTGATCGGGGTGTAGGCACTTCAGTAGGGGTTGGTTGAGCCCTTTCCTGAACAACTGTCCTTGGATGACGGCGTACTTGGCCGCTTCCCTTCTCAATTTCGCCGCGTCCTTTTCATCACTAGGGAGTTTGCCGTGTTCTAGGAAGTTGGTGATGGGGTCTAGCCATGAAGAACCTAGGCTTGTCACGTGCAGTGTGATTGCTGGTTCTCTAGTCATGCCTTGGATGAGAGACCAGTTCTCTTCTCCCGGCTTTGTGCTGGCTAACTTCGATAGGAGGTCTGCCCGTGTGTTCCTTTCTCTGGGTACGTGGTGGACCGTGACCTCTTCGAACTTTTGGCTCAAGCTTTTAACCTTTTCCAAGTACTTCTGTAGCAAAGGGTCTTTGGCTTGGTAGCTGCCGTTTACTTGGGAGGTGACGACTTGGGAATCGCTGCATATTTCTAGTCTTCTTGCGCCGACTTCTGCTGCTAGGGTTAAGCCTCCTATAAGGGCTTCATATTCTGCCTGGTTGTTCGAGATGGGAAACTCGAATCTGACCGACTGTTCGTATACAACCCCAATCGGACTTTCCAGGATGATCCCGGCACCTCCGACGGTCTGGTTGGAGGCTCCGTCCACGTGGAGCTTCCACCGTGTACTCTCCTCTTCGCTTGGATCTCCCGTTACTTCTACTAGGAAATCCGCCATCGCCTGCGCCTTGATGGCTTGCCGGGGTTCGTATCGTATGTCATACTGGGAGAGTTCGATGGACCAAGTCATCATTCTTCCCGCCAGATCGGGTTTTTGGAGTACTTGCCGGATCCCTTGGTCCGTCCTGACGACAACTTGGTGACTCTGGAAGTACTGCTTTAACCTTCGTGAGGAGGTTAGAAGTGCTAGGGCTAGCTTTTCCAACTTGCTATACCTTAATTCTGCCCCTTGCAAGGCCCTGCTTATGAAATAGACTGGCTGTTGAGCTTTCCCGTCCTCCCGTACCAGGACTGCGGCCAGGGCTTCACTCGTTATGGCGAGGTACAGGTATAGTGGTTCCCCGTCCTTTGGCTTCCTGAGGACGGGTGGTGCCGCCAGGATTTCCTTGAAGTGCCGAAAGGCCTCTTCACATGCGGGTGTCCACTCAAACGCCATCCCTTTCTTCATGAGGTTGAAGAATGGCAGGGCCTTTGTTGCCGAAGCTCCGAGAAACCGGGATAATGAGGTCAACCGCCCTGCCAACCTCTGGACGTCTTTGATGCAACCCGGGCTCTTCATCTGGAGTATTGCCTGGCATTTTTCCGGGTTAGCTTCTACCCCTCTCTGAGTTATCATAAATCCCAGGAACTTGCCGGCTTCCATGGCGAAGGCGCACTTGAGAGGATTCAACCTCATACCGTGTTGATGGAGGGATGCGAATACACTCGCCAGGTCGTTCAAGAGGTCGTTAGGTCGTGTTGTTTTTGCCAGGATGTCGTCCACGTAGACTTCAACTGTTTTCCCTATGAGGTCGTGGAATATCCTGTTCATTAGCCTTTGATATGTTGCCCCTGCATTTTTCAAGCCAAATGGCATTACCCTATAGCAGAAAGTTCCTCCCGGCGTTATGAACGCCGTCTTGTCTTCGTCGGGACGGTGCATCGGTATCTGATTGTAACCGGAGTAGGCGTCCATGAAACTTAGATACCGATATCCCGCTGCAGCATCGACGAGTGCGTCTATGTTAGGGAGGGGGAAGCAATCTTTGGGGCATGCTTTGTTAAGGTCAGAATAGTCCACGCACATTCTCCACTTGCCGTTGTGTTTTCTCACCAATACCACATTCGAGAGCCATGTCGAGTAGTCCACTTCCCGTATGAAGCCTGCTTCTAGGAGGCTGGCCGTTTGCCTGGCCACCTCCTCTGCTCTTTCTGCCGACATCTTTCTCCTCCATTGGGCCACTGGGCGCGTTTCCGCCTTGACGGCTAGATGATGTGAGCTGATTTTTGGGTCTATACCCGGCATGTCGGCTGGAGTCCAGGCGAACAAGTCCTTGTTGGCTCTTACCATTTCGATCAAAGGTTCCTTCAACTCATGTGGGAGGTTCTTGTTAACGAATGTGAACTTTTCCACGTCGTCACCGATTCTAAACTTCTCCAGATCCCCTTCTGGTTCTGGCCTCGGCTTGTCGTCCACTCTGGCATCAAGGTCGGCTAGGAACACGCCGGATGCTTCCTTGGACTTCTTTCTAAGGGAGAGGCTGGCGTTGTCACAAACGACTGCCGTCTCGAGGTCCCCCCTTATGGTCCCTATTGATCCGTCATCGGTAACGAACTTCATGACTAGCAGCTTTGTGTTGATTATGGCTTCGAAATCGTTGATTGTTTTTCTTCCTAAGATGATGTTGTAAGCAGTGGAATCTCGGAGGATTACGAACTCGGCCATCGCCGATCTTCGGCCTTGGGCTTGCCCCACCGAGATTGGTAGGGATATTACTCCGTTCGGTTTGATGAAGTGGTCGCCCAACCCGATAACCCCGTGATGGTGAGTCGTCAGGTCGGCATCCTTTAGACCTAGTGCGACGAACACGTTGCGGAACATGATATTTGAATCAGCTCCTGTGTCGACAAGGATCCGTTTGACGAGGCCGGTTCCCACCCTGGTCGTAATGACCATGGGGGGGTTTTCCGAGGCGTCGTTGAACCATTGGTCTTCCGGGCCGAAAGAGATGGAGGGAGGCTTCTTAGAGTTTTGCACTGGCGGGGATGAGACCGTCAGAACCTTAGCGTCTTTCCTCTGTGCCGACCGGGATTTTGGCGCGGCGTTTTTGGCCGTTACCACGTTTATCACAGTGAGGCCGTGGTCTCTGTCTTCGGGTTCTTGTCGCCGTTTGGCCGAACGGGTTTTGCCTTCTTCGTCTTGATCCCGATAACGTCTTCTCGGCTCCCTGATGAAGTGGGAGAACGCGTCTAGCTTTCCTTCCCTTATCGCTTGTTCTAGTGCATCCTTCAGGTCAAAACAGTCGTGTGTTTGATGGCCATAACCCTTATGATAATCACAATAGAGGTTCTTATTTCCTCCCGTACGGTCCTTAAGTGGTCGGGGTTTCGGTAGGATTCCCTTCTCCGCTATTTGCTGATAGACTTCCACGATGGGGAGAGTGAGTGGAGTGTAGTTAGTAAATCTCCCAACCCGAGGGAACGGTCTAGGTGCCTTGTTTGATGCCTCCTCCCTGGCTTTTTCTTTTGCTCTCTCTCCGTCACCTGGTTGCCGGGCTTGGCTGTAACCGGACTGCCGCTTATTGGCAGCCACGACTCGGCTGACTTCCTCGTCGTTTATATACTCCTTGGCTACCGTCTGGATCTCATGCATCGTCCAAACCGGTTTCGTGGTAAGGTGTTTTCGGAAGTTCTCGTTGAGGAGGCCGTTTGTTAGGCAAAGGCTGGCCACCGAGTCGGTTAAGCCGTCAATTTCCAAGCATTCGTCGTTGAACCGATCTAGGTACCTCCTCGTCGGTTCTCCTTGTCTCTGGGTTACCCCTAGAAGGTTGATAGGGTGCTTGGCCTTCGCGATCTGCGTTGTAAATTGGGCCAGGAATGCACGGCTGATGTCTGAGAAACTGTATATGGAACCTTGTGGGAGGCCGTTAAACCATCTGATCGCTGGCCCTGCTAGGGTTACCGGGAAGGCGCGGCATCTTACTTCGTCCCCAACTCCCTCCAGATTCATCCTGGCCTCAAAGGCCATGAGGTGTTCTAGAGGGTCCTGAGTTCCGTCGTACCTCATGTCCGTTGGTTTGTCGAAGTGTTTCGGCAACCGGACCTCGAGGATAGATCGGTGGAACGGGGTGACGCCCATTATCACGGGTTGTCGTGTTCTCTCGGATCTCCCTTTCCCATCTTCGTGACCTCTTGCCGTTCGGCGGGTTGGTCCGCCGCGGGAGTAGATGATCGTATCATTTCGTCTTCTCATTATGGGTGACTCCTCCCGCGTGCTCTCCGCTTCCGTCCGGGATGCGGATGTACGCCGCGGGCGGCTTCGGTGAGAGTCTTCCTCCTCGCTCCCGGGAGATGGGGTATAGCTGGGATCGGTAGACCGTCCATCCCGCTCCCGGTCGGCCAGCTGTCGTTCTAGGTTCTGGACTCTGTGGCGTAGCTCCTGCATTATTATGGCGCTATCGTCGCCCGTTCCCCCGAATGGTCGTGTTCTCGTGTGTTGTTGGGGGGATCTCCGTCGCCCCCTTAGCGAGGCGACGGAGGCTGCCCCCTCCGCTCCGGCTGCTCGAGCTTGGTCGCCGGGACCCAGCACGACTTCCATTTAGGCAGGGGTCCCCACAGACGGCGCCAATGTTCGGTTGTCGGGTTCCGGACAGATCAGGTGTACAGGTGGAGGGGTGAGGCTGCCTTAGCTTTGGTCGCGCTGGTTGTGGGTTTGCCGAGCAGGCGAGCACTTGTCCTGGAAAGGTGATAAGGGGGGGCACCTGCAAAGACACTCCGACGCTCAAGTCAGCTAGTGCTCAGGCGGGGGAGAAATGATATGGAAAGGTGACGTACCTCGGGGGAAGAGCCAATCTTCCCTTTATATACATGTCAGTAGTGGGCCCCTCGTGAGGTCAGGCCCATATTCTCAAGGACGCTGTCCTGCAGCCGTGCGTGGGTCGCACAGGACACGTGTCCAGGTCGTTTGAAGGGCGTGAAACTGGGTCGGGTGGAGCTCGGGCCGGGTCGACCCGTCGGTTCCTTGGGCCAGACCGTAACAAAACTAAATTAAATAGTCACCAAAAAACTAAATTAAATTATATATTTAGAGCGGACTAAAGTGGATAATTGAGCGATATTATCCATACATATTTTATACCCAAACAAAATCACGTGTGTTTAATCCAAATGCGTTATATATATACTTATAAAACTAAATTATGTGTATATTACACACATAAAACTAAATTAAATAGTCACAAAAAAAAACTAAATTAAATTATATATTTAGAACGGATCAAAGTGGATAATTGAGCGGATAACTATTATCCATACGTATCTTATACCCAAATAAAATTACGTGTGTTTAATCCAAATCCATTCCAAAATTTAGTTAACTATTAAATAAATCTGTTTTGTTCAGAACGAAATGGTGCAGGTCAGCTAAAATTACCATCCCTAATTCAATTAGATAATTAGATTATCACGGTTTCATAACAGATTATTTACCTAATAGATTATTCAACGCAATAGAAAATAAATTATATTACTAATTAAAGTATTGCTAATCTTAAGTTCTTTTCAACATAAGGGAGATAATCCCCACCCACAAAGAAACACAATTATTTCTTTTTGCGGGCCTGTTACATATTTATATAACCATGTAATCAAGTTGGTTTAAGCTCAAATATAGATATGCTTATTAATGAAACGTAAAAACACGTGGTCGAAAATCCTTTTGTTATTGGCGCTCATTATGAAAAAATGTTACTTCTTCCAAAACACGAAGCTGCTACACGAAAACACTTCATCTCTTTGAATCTCTCTCAAAATCACTCAAACTTCAGTCACGTTCTCTGCAGAAACCACTACTGGAGAAGAATCGCGACAAGATTTCCCCACGAACAAGCAAAAACGAACGAAGATAGCAACAAAGACCACCAAAGGTATGATAAAAACTACTGTTCAATTGAAATCTTACAATGTAGCGTTTCTCCGACTTGCATTTTAGGATTACCGCAGTGATTTGCTTTGTTCAGTATATCAACGTAGTATGATAGCATTTTTACAATATACCAAGTGCTTTACATGAAGAAATACAATTCATAATAATTTAAAGTGTATAATCATTTATTCAACACATGGATTTTATTCGGTTCTGTAAGCTTGATGATTCTCATTAACTTGATATTTAGTGTATTCAGGGTTTAGGTTTAATTTTGATTGCATTTTTATTATATAACTAGGGCTTTGAATAAAATATGTTCTTATTTTCATTCAGTCTATTGAATAGTGTAACTAGGCCTTTGAACTTGATTGTTACTCTATTGACTTAACGTCTATTGCATGAAGAAATACTATTCTTGATAATTGAAAGCTTATAATGATTTATTCAACACATGAATTTTATTCAGTTCTGTAGGCTTGGTGATTCTCATTCACTTGATATTTAGTGTGTTCAGGGTTTAGGCTTATGATTGCATTTTTACTGTATAACTAGGGATTTGAATCAAATATGTTCCTATTTTCATTCGGTCCATTGAATAGTGTAACTAGGTCTTTGAACTTGATTGTTACTCTATTAACTTAACTTCTATTGCATGAAAAAATACTATTCTTGATAATTGAAAGCTTATAATTATTTATTCACCACATGGCTTTTATTTGGTTCGGTGGTCTGGGACATTTTAATTGATTTGATTAAAATATGGACGCTTCTGCTTTTCAGGGTATTGAGTGAAGTATTGACAAAATTTTTTCATTACAGCAAACAATGTTTCTTTACATGAAGAAATACTATTCATAATAATTTAAAGCGTATAATCATTTATTCAACACATGAATTTTATTCGGTTCTGTAAGCTTGATGATTCTCATTAACTTGATATTTAGTGTATTCAGGGTTTAGGTTTTATTCTGATTGCATTTTTACTGTATAAGTAGGGCTTTGAATAAAATATGTTCCTATTTTCATTCAGTCCATTGAATAGTGTAATTAGGACTTTGAACTTGATTGTTACTCTATTGACTTAACTTCTATTGCATGAAAAAATACTATTCTTGATAATTGAAAGCTTATAATGATTTATTCAACACATGAATTTTATTCGGTTCTGTAGGCTTGATAATTCTCATTCACTTGATATTTAATGTGTTCAGGGTTTAGGCTTTATTCTGATTTCATTTTTACTGTATAACCAGGGCTTTGAATAAAATATATTCCTATTTTCATTCAGTCCATTGAATAGTGTAACTAGGACTTTGAACTTGATTGTTACTCTATTGACTTAATTTCTATTGCATGAAAAAATACTATTCTTGATAATTGAAAGCTTATAATTATTTATTCACCACATGGCTTTTATTCGGTTTGGTGGTCTGGGACATTTTAATTGATTTGATCAAAATATGGACGCTTCTGCTTTTCAGTGTATTGAGTGAAGTATTGACCAAATTTTTTCATTACAGCAAACAATGTTTCTTTGCATGAAGAAATACTATTCATAATAATTTAAAGCTTATAATCATTTATTCAACACATGGATTTTATTCGGTTTTGTATGCTTGATTATTCTCATTAACTTGATATTTAGTGTATTCAGGGTTTAGGTTTTATTCTGATTGCATTTTTACTGTATAAGTAGGGCTTTGAATAAAATATGTTCTTATTTTCATTCAGTCCATTGAATAGTGTAACTAGGACTTTGAACTTGATTGTTACTCTATTGACTTAACTTCTATTGCATGAAAAAATACTATTCTTGATAATTGATAGCTTATAATGATTTATTCAACACATGAATTTTATTCGGTTCTGTAGGCTTGGTGATTCTCATTTACTTGATATTTAATGTGTTCAGGGTTTAGGCTTTATTCTGATTTCATTTTTACTGTATAACTAGGGCTTTGAATAAAATATATTCCTATTTTCATTCAGTCCATTGAATAGTGTAACTAGGACTTTGAACTTGATTGTTACTCTATTGACTTAATTTCTATTGCATGAAAAAATACTATTATTGATAATTGAAAGCTTATAATTATTTATTCACCACATGGCTTTTATTCGGTTCGGTGGTCTAGGACATTTTAATTGATCTGATTAAAATATGGACGCTTGTGCTTTTCAATGTATTGAGTGAAGTATTGACCAAATTTTTTCATTACAGCAAAACACATCAAGAAAATGGTGACAAAAAAGGAGATGCCACAATATAATGTAAGCACATTAAATATATTTATCCGCTTTCTTTTAAATAATATCTATTTTGTATTATAAATATATCATAATATTCTATTTTAAAACTTGCAGAAAACTCATGATTGCAGATGCCAAACAAAGGCAATAGCAACAGTGTTTAGAAATATGAGTTAAGAGAAGAGAGATATAGTTGAACAAATGGGATTTAGTACCCTCGCACATGTCCTAGAAATAAATGTCTCTCACGCCCTGTTGAGAGAATTGATTAATTGTTTTGATGAGTATAAGGGATGCTTGAAAACTCTCTAGGGGAACATTAAAATAACTCCTCGCAAGGTAGCAGCTGCACTGGGCATAAACAATGGCGGTAATAGACTTTGCACTTCCTGCTTATTTTTTGTTAATTAGTGTACAGAAAATTAAACTGAGCCTTTTTGACTTATTTTTTGCTATTTAAATATTTCAGGGAATCTTGTAGGTTGAATACACAAAACTGAATCCGGAAGACAAGGCAATATTTAACAGCGTCAAAAATATTTCCTTGGCAACTTTGACAAGGAATGTGCTGGATATGAGCGTTGAAGGCGAGGAGAACCGGCGAAAATTCAAAAGGACTTTGTGCTTCTTGCTGCCAACCACAGTAAGTGTGGCCTCCTTGATACATAAGCCACCAATCTTTCATGAGGACAACATTCAAGACTGGGATTGGGCAAAACACGTGCTCAACTTCTTGATGAAAGGAATAGAAAATAAGAGAAAGGGAACGAAACAGTCCATTGATGGCTGTGTTTTTGTTTTGATGCTGATATACTTCTATGAAACCAAGTTCCCTCGCCCATTCAGACCTGATGCTCCTCCAGCACCATAGGTGGCCCATTGGACAAAGCAAATGATGGTTGACCATATTTCAAGGAAAGCAAGTGACCCATTGGTAAATTAAACAAAAAATTCTCCCTAAAATTTCATTTAAAATGCTTCTAAAATACTATGCTATCTAAATAAACTTGTGTTTTAGGTTATAATTAATTTATTTCTCCTACTAGCAAATGTTAGTGTGTTCATTTGAATCTTTGTGCATTCAGAAACATTTTTATTCATTATTAAATATTTGTCACATTTTATTCACCATATGAAGTTTATTCACTTCAGTGGGTCTGATCTCTTTGCTTTAACTGATCGTTAGTATCTTTAGTTGAGTTCTTGTGCATGCAAAAATGTTTTTTTGATCATTAAATAATTATCACATTTTATGGTGTTTTCTTCAGCACATTACTATTGGTTGATTTAGTTACTAATGTTGATTCAGCTGATTGTTACTGTATTTCTCATTAAATAAATTTCTCTTTTAGGGACTTCTATACAGAAAGAACCTGATGAGCGGATAATTTATACGCTTTTTGGCATTGTTTTTATGTAGTTTTTAGTAGGATCTAGCTACTTTTTAGTATATTTTTATTAGTTTTTAAGCAAAATTTACATTTCTGGACTTTACTATGAGTTTGTGTGTTTTCTGTGATTTCAGGTATTTTCTGGCTGAAATTGAGGGACCTGAGCAAAAATCTGATTCAAAGGCTGAAAAAGGACTGCAGATGCTGTTGGATTCTGACCTCCCTTCACTCGAAATGGATTTTCTGGAGCTACAGAAACCCAATTGGTGCGCTCTCAATTGCGTTGGAAAGTAGACATCCAGGGCTTTCCAGCAATATATAATAGTCCATAATTTTCCCGAGTTTTGATGACGCAAACTGGCGTTCAAACGCCAACTTCCTGCCCTATTCTGGCGTTAAACGCCAGAAACAGGATAAAAGCTGGAGTTAAACGCCCAAACTGGCATAAAATCTGGCGTTTAACTCCAAAAAAAGTCTCTACACATGAAAGCTCTAATGCTCAGCCCAAGCACACACCAAGTGGGCCCGGAAGTGGATCTCTGCATCATTTACTTATTTCTGAAATCCTAGAAACTAGTTTAGTATAAATAGGACTTTTAACTATTGTACTGAGATCTTGGGACATTTAGTCCTTAGACCTAGGTCTTGGTTATTCTAGTTCCCTCTCTGGGGCTGAAACCAATAAACACCAATATCGCTTATGTATTTTCGACGGTGGAGTTTCTACACCTCATAGATTAAGGTGTGGAGTGGTGGACGAAATTGTGATCCATGCTCTTTGTACTAGTATGAAATTTAATAATTGGCTCTATTTGAATTCACAACTCCGTTCAACTAACCAGCAAGTGTACTGGATCATCCAAGTAATAAACCTTACGTGAGTAAAGGTCGATCCCACAGAGATTGTTGGTATGAAGCAAGCTATGGTCACCTTGTAAATCTCAGTTAGGCAGATTAAAGGATTATGGGTTTCGAAAATTAATAATAAATAGAAAATAAAATAAGATAGAAATACTTATGTAAATCAATAGTGGGACTTTCAGATAGGCGTATGGAGATGTTGTGCTCCTCTTGAAACTCTACTTCACTACTCACTCTTCCAATCCTCCTTATTTCTTTCCATGGCAAGCTGTATGTAGGGCATCACCATCATCAATGGCTATTTTCAATCCTCTCGGGAAAATGGTCCTATGCGCTGTCACTGCACGGCTAATCGTCTGGAGGCATCACCCTTGTTGATAGCTACATCCCATCCTCTCAGTGAAAATGGTCCAAATGCTCTGTCACAGCACGGCTAATCATCTGTCGGTTCTCAATCAGGTTGGAATAGAATCCATTGATTCTTTTGCGTTTGTCACTAACGCCCAGCCTTCAGGAGTTTTAAGCTCGTCACAGTCATTCAATACCGGAATCCTACTCGGAATACCACAGACAAGGTTAGACTTTCCGGATCCTCATGAATGCCGCCATCTATCTAGCTTATACCACGAAGATTCTGTTGGGGAATTGGTGCACGAATTTGTGATTCGCACAACTAACCAGCAAGTGCACTGGGTCGTCCAAGTAATACCTTACGTGAGTAAGGGTCGATCCCACGGAGATTATTGGCTTGAAGCAATCAATGTTTATTTTATTAATCTTAGTCAGGAGGCCAATGGGATTTAAAAAGTGAAATTACCAGATTTGATTATAAAAATAAAAGAGAATAACTGTGTTACTTGTTGTGCAGTAATGAGAAACATGTTGGAGTTTTGGAGATGCTTTGTCCTTTGAATTTCTACTTTTCCTTGAAATCCTCTTCCCACACGCAAGGTTCCTTCCATGGCAAGCTCTGTGTAGGGTGTCACCGTTGTCAGTGGCTACTTCCCATCCTCTCAGTGAAAACGTTCCTATGCTCTGTCACAGCACGGCTAATCATCTGTCGGTTCTCAATCAGGTTGGAATAGAATCCATTGATTCTTTTGCGTCTGTCACTAACGCCCAGCCCTCAGGAGTTTGAAGCACGTCACAGTCATTCAATCCCGGAATCCTACTCGGAATACCACAGACAAGGTTTAGACTTTCCGGATTCTCATGAATGCCGCCATCAATCCGGCTTATACCACGAAGATTCTGATTAAGGAATCTAAGAGATATTCATTCAATCTAATGTAGAACGGAGGTGGTTGTCAGGCACACGTTCATGGATTGAGGAAGGTGATGAGTGTCACGGATCATCACCTTCTTCACAATTAAGCGCGAATAAACATCTTAGATAAGAACAAGCATGTTTGAATGGAAAACAAAGGAATTGTATTAAATCATCGAGACGCTGCAGAGCTCCTCACCCCCAACAATGGAGTTTAGAGACTCATGCCGTCAAAAAGTATGTAATTCAGATCTGAAAATGTCATGAGGTACAAGAAATGTCTGTAAAAGTTGTTTAAATAGTAAACTAGTAACCTAGGTTTACAGAAAATGAATAAACTAAGATAATTGGTGCAGAAATCCACTTCTGGGGCCCACTTGGTGTGTGCTGGGGCTGAGATTAAAGCTATCCACGAGTAGAGGCCTTTCTTGGCGTTAAACTCCAGGTTATGACGTGTTTTGGGCGTTCAACTCCGGATCATGACGTTTTTCTGGCGTTTAACTCCAGACAGCAGCATGAACTTGGCGTTCAACGCCAAGTTACGTCGTTTATTCTCGCGTAAAGTATGGACTATTATATATTGCTGGAAAGCCCTGGATGTCTACTTTCCAACGCCGTTGAGAGCGCGCCAATTGGACTCTTGTAGCTTCAGAAAATCCATTCCGAGTGCAGGGAGGTCAGGATCCAACAGCATCAGCAGTCCTTTTTCAGCCTAAGTCAGATTTTTGCTCAGCTCCCTCAATTTCAGCCAGAAAATACCTGAAATCACAGAAAAATACACACACTCATAGTAAAGTCCAGAAATATGATTTTTGCCTAAAAACCAATAATATTTAACTAAAAACTAATTAAAACATGCTAAAATCTACAAGAAATTACCCCCAAAAAGCGTATAAAATATCCGCTAATTAGGAATCTAAGAGATATGCGCCCGGCCTAAGGTAGAACGGAAGTGGTTGTCAATCACGCGCGTTCATAGGTGAGAATGATGATGAGTGTCACGGATCATCACATTCATCAAAGTGTTGTGCAACGTATATCTTGGAATAAGAATAAAAGAGAATTGAATAGAAAGTAATAGTGATTGTATTGAAACTTGAGGTACAGTAGAGCTCCACACCCTTAATCTATGGTGTGCAGAAACTCCACCGTTGAAAATACATAAGTGAAATGTTCAGGCATGGCCAAATGGCCAGCCCCCAAAATGTGATCAATAGTCTCCTAAGATGAAGGATAAAACAAAACTGAGACCAAAGATGTCTAATACAATAGTAAACTATCCTATTTATACTAGACTAGCTACTAGGGTTTACATGAGTAAGTAATTGATGCATAAATCCACTTCCGGGGCCCACTTGGTGTATGTTTGGGCTGAGCTTGATCTATCCACGAGCTGAGGCTTTTATTGGAGTTGAACTCCAAGTTATGACGTGTTTTGGGCGTTCAACTCCGGATCATGACGTTTTTCTGGCGTTTAACTCCAGACAGCAGCATGTACTTGGCGTTCAACGCCAAGTTACGTCGTCAATTTCCGAATAAAGTATGGACTATTATATATTGCTGGAAAGCTCTGGATGTCTACTTTCCAACGCCGTTGAGAACGCGTCATTTGGAGTTCTGTAGCTCCAGAAAATTCATTTCGAGTGCAGGGAGGTCAGATTCCAACAGCATCAGCAGTCCTTTTGTCAGCCTTTTTCAGAGTTTTGCTCAAGTCCCTCAATTTCAGCCAGAAATTACCTGAAATCACAGAAAAACACACAAACTCATAGTAAAGTCCAGAAATGTGAATTTAGCATAAAAACTAATGAAAACATCCCTAAAAGTAGCTTGAACTTACTAAAAACTACCTAAAAACAATGCCAAAAAGCGTATAAATTATCCGCTCATCACAACACCAAACTTAAATTGTTGCTTGTCCCCAAGTAACTGAAAATCAAATAGGATAAAAATAAGAGAATATACTATAAATTCCAGAATATCAATGAATATTAATTATAATTAGATGAGCGGGACTTGTAGCTTTTTGCTTCTGAACAGTTTTGGCATCTCACTTTTTCCTTTGAAGTTTAGAATGATTGGCTTCTCTAGGAACTTAGAATTTTGGATAGTGTTATTGACTTTCCTAGTTAAGCATGTTGATTTTTGAACACAGCTACTTATGAGTCTTGGCCGTGGCCCCAAGCACTTTGTTTTCCAATATTACCACCGGATACATAAATGCCACAGACACATAACTGGGTGAACCTTTTCAGATTGTGACTCAGCTTTGCTAGAGTCCCCAGTTAGAGGTGTCCAGAGCTCTTAAGCACACTCTTTTTGCTTTGGATCACGACTTTAACCACTCAGCCTCAAGCTTTTCACTTGGACCTTCATGACACAAGCACATGGTTAGGGACAGCTTGGTTTAGCCGTTAGGCTTGGATTTAATTTCCTTGGGCCCTCTTATCCATTGATGCTCAAAGCCTTGGATCCTTTTTACCCTTGCCTTTTGGTTTTAAGGGCTATTGGCTTTTTCTGCTTGCTTTTTCTTTTTCTTTCTATTTTTTTTTCGCCAATTATTTTTTTATTTTTTATTTTTTTCGCCATTCACTGCTTTTTCTTGCTTCAAGAATCAAATTTATGATTTTTCAGATTGTCAATAACATTTCTCTTTGTTCATCATTCTTTCAAGAGCCAACAATTTTAACATTCATAAACAACAAGATCAAAAGACATATGCACTGTTCAAGCATTCATTCAGAAAACAAAAAGTATTGTCACCACATCAATATAATTAAATTAAATTCAAGAGCTATTTTCGAAATTTATGTACTTCTTGTTCTTTTGAATTAAAGCATATTTTATTTAAGAGAGGTGAAGGATTAATGGAATTTATTCATAGCTTTAAGACATGGTTACATACTAATGATCATGAAATAAAGACACAAAACATAGATAAACACAACATTAAAAACCGAAAACAGAAAGAAATAAAGAACAAGGAATGAATCCACCTTTAGTGGCGTCTTCTTCTTGAAGGACCCATGATGTTCTTAAGCTCTTCTATGTCCCTTCCTTGCCTTTGTTGCTCCTCCCTCATTGCTCTTTGATCTTCTCTTATTTCATGGAGAATGATGGAGTGCTCATGATGTTCCACCCTTAATTGTTCAACATTGTGGCTCAAGTCTTCTAAGGAAGTATTGAGTTGTTCCCAATAGTTGTTGGGAGGAAAGTGCATCCCTTGAGGCATCTCAGGGATTTCTTGATGATGAGCTTCCTCATGCATTTCTTGAGAGCCGTAAAGGGCCTCTCTTGCTTGCTCTATCCTCTTCTTGGTGATGGGCTTGTCCTCTTCAATGGAGATGTCTCCTTCTATGATAACTCCAGCTGAGTAACATAGATGGCAAATAAGGTGAGGAAAAGCTAGCCGTGCCATGGGTGAGGGCTTGTCGGCTATTTTGTAGATTTCATTAGAGATGACCTCATGAACTTCTACTTCCTCTCCAATCATGATGCCATGAATCATGATGGCCCGATCCACAGTAACTTCAGATCGGTTGCTAGTGGGAATGATGGAGCGTTGAATGAATTCCAACCATCCTCTAGCTATAGGCTTGAGGTCCAGTCTTCTTAGTTGGACTAGCTTGCCTTTGGAGTCTCTCTTCCATTGAGCTCCTTCCACACATATGTCCATAAGGACTTGGTCCAACCTTTGATTAAAGTTGACCCTTCTAGTGTAGGGGCGTTCATCTCCTTGCATCATGGGCAAGTGGAATGCCAACCTCACATTTTCCGGACTAAAATCTAAGTATTTTCCCCGAACCATTGTGAGATAATTCTTTGGACTCGGGTTCATACTTTGATCATGGTTCCTAGTGATCCATGCATTGGCATAGAATTCTTGAACCATTAAGATTCCGACTTGTTGCATGGGGTTGGTTAGGACTTCCCAACCTCTTCTTCGGATTTCATGTCGGATCTCCAGATACTCATTTTTCTTGAGCTTGAAAGGGACCTCAGGGATCACCTTCTTCTTTGTCACAACATCATAGAAGTGGTCTTGATGGCTCTTGGAGATGAATCTTTCCATCTCCCATGACTCGGAGGTGGAAGCTTTTGTCTTCCCTTTTCCTTTTCTAGAGGATACTCCGGCCTTAGGTGCCATTGATGGTAATGGAAAAACAAAAAGCTTTATGCTTTTACCACACCAAACTTAAAATATTGCTCGCCCTCGAGCAAGAGAAGAAAGAAGAGAAGAAGAAGAAGAAGAAAATATGGTAGAGAGGGAGAGATGTAGGTTCGGCTAAGTGGGAGAAGAGGGGTTTGTGTTGTGTGAAAATGAAGGAGAAAGGAAGGGTATTTATAGGGAGAGGGGGGAGTGTATGTTCGGCCATTTTGGGTGGGAATGGGTGGGAAAATGGTTTTGAATTTTTGAAGGTAGGTGGGTGATGAGCGGATAATTTATACGCTTTTTGGCATTGTTTTTAGGTAGTTTTTAGTAAGTTTAAGCTACTTTTAGGGATGTTTTCATTAGTTTTTATGTTAAGTTCACATTTCTGGACTTTACTATGAGTTTGTGTGTTTTTCTGTGATTTCAAGTAATTTCTGGCTGAAATTGAGGGACTTGAGCAAAACTCTGAAAAAGGCTGACAAAAGGACTGCTGATGCTGTTGGATTCTGACCTCCCTGCACTCAAAATGGATTTTCTGGAGCTACAGAACTCCAAATGGCGCGCTCTCAACGGTGTTGGAAAGTAGACAGCTAGATCTTTCCAGCAATATATAATAGTCCATACTTTATTCGGAAATTGACGACATAACTTGGCGTTGAACGCCAAGTACATGCTGCTGTCTGGAGTTAAACGCCAGAAACACGTCATGATCCGGAGTTGAACGCCCAAAACACGTTATAACTTGGAGTTCAACTCCAATAAAAGCCTCAGCTCGTGGATAGACCAAGCTTAGCCCAAACATACACCAAGTGGGCCCCAGAAGTGGATTTATGCATCAATTACTTACTCATGTAAATCCTAGTAGCTAGTTTATTATAAATAAGACTTTTTACTAGTGTATTAGACATCTTGGGACGATTAGTTCTCAGATCATGGGGGCTGGCCATTCGGCCATGCCTGAACCTTTCACTTATGTATTTTCAACGGTGGAGTTTCTGCACACCATAGATTAAGGGTGTGGAGCTCTGCTGTACCTCAAGTTTCAATACAATTATTATTACTTTCTATTCAATTCTCTTTTATTCTTATTCCAAGATATACGTTGCACTTTAACTTGATGAATGTGATGATCCGTGACACTCATCATTATTCTCACCTATGAACGCACGTGATTGACAACCACTTCCGTTCTACCTTAGGCCGGGCGCATATCTCTTAGATTCCCCAACAGAATCTTCGTGGTATAAGCTAAATAGATGGCGGCATTCATGAGGATCCGGAAAATCTAAACCTTGTCTGTGGTATTCCGAGTAGGATTCTGGGATTGAATGACTGTGGCGAGCTTCAAACTCGCGATTGCTGGGCGTGATGACAAGCGCAAAAGGATCAATGGATCCTATTCCAACATGATCGAGAACCAACAGCTGATTAGCCGTGCTGTGACAGAGCATAGGAACGTTTTCACTGAGAGGATGGGATGTAGCCACTGACAACGGTGATGCCCTACATACAGCTTGCCATGGAAAGGAGTAAGAAGGATTGGATGAATGTAATAGGAAAGTAGAGATTCAAGAGGAGCACAGCATCTCCATACACTTATCTGAAATTCCCACTATTAATTTACATAAGTATCTCTATCCTATTTTATTTTCTGTTTATTTTTATTAATCATATTTGATTTTCTAAATTCCATAATTTTATCCTCCTGATTGGGATTTACAAGATGACCATAGCTTGCTTCATACCAACAATCTCTGTGGGATCGACCCTTACTCACGTAAGGTATTACTTGGACGACCCAGTGCACTTGCTGGTTAGTTGAACGAAGTTGTGACTTCAAATAGAGCCAATTATTAAATTTCATACAAATACAAAGAGTATGTGATCACAATTTCGTCCACCAAGTTTTTGGCGCCGTTGCCGGGGATTGTTGAGTATGGACAACTAACGGTTCGTCTTGTTGCTCAGATTAGGTAATTATCTTTTCAAAAAGTTTTCAAAAAAAAAATTTTCAAAAATTTTTTTTCTTTATTTCCGTTTTTCTTAAGAATATTTTCGAAAAAAATAATAAAATTACAAAAAAAATCATAAAATCTTAAAAATAAAAAATATTTTGTGTTTCTTGTTTGAGTCTTGAGTCAACTTTTAAGTTTGGTGTCAATTGCATGCTTTAAAAAATTTTTTCTTGCATTTTTTTTGAAAATTCATGCATTCATGGTGTTCTTCATGATTTTCAAATTGTTCTTGACAAGTCTTCTTGTTTGATCTTGATGTTTTCTTGTTTTGTATTGTTTGTTGTTTTTCATATGCATTTTTCGTTTGTTAGTGTCCATGCATTAAAGATTTCTAAGTTTGGTGTCTTGCATGTTTTCTTTGCATCAAAAATTTTTCAAAATTATATTCTTGATGTTCATCATGATCTTCAAAGTATTCTTTGTGTTCATCTTGACATTCATAGTGTTCTTGCATGCATCTTGTGTTTCGATCCAAAATCTTTATGTTTTGGGTCATTTTTGTGTTTTTCTCTCTCATCATAAAAAAAATTTTCAAAAATCAAAAAATTATCTTTTCCTTTTTTATCTCCTAATTTTCGAAAATTTGAGTTGACTTAGTCAAAAATTTTAAAAATTAGTTGTTTCTTACAAGTCAAGTCAAATTTTCAATTTTAAAAATCTTATCTTTTCAAAACTTTTTCAAAAATTAAATCTTTTCCTTTTTTTTTATTAATTTTCGAAATTTTTTTTAAAATATTTTTCAAAATCTTTTTCTTATCTTTTACATCATATTTTCGAAAATTAGCTAACAAGTAATGTGATTGATTCAAAAATTTGAAGTTTGTTACTTTCTTGTTAAGAAAGGTTCAATCTTTAAATTCTAGAATTTTATCTTTTAGTTTCTTGTTAGTCAAGTAATTAATTTTAATTTTAAAATCAAATCTTTTTCAAAATATCTTTTTTTTTATCTTTTTAATCATATCTTTTTATCTTATCTTTTATATCATATCTTTTTCAAAATTTTATCTTTTTCAAATTTTGATTTCAAAATATCTTATCTAACTTCTTATCTTCTTATCTTTTCAAATTTGATTTTAATATCTTTTTCAACTAACTATTTGACTTTTTGTTTGTTTCTTATCTTTTTCAAAATCACCTAACTACTTTCCCCTCTCTAATTTTCGAAAATATCTCATTCTTTTTTCAAAAATTCTTTTTAATAAATTAATTGTTTTAATTTTAATTCTATCTTATCTTTTATTTTCGAAATTATTAACTTCTTTTTCAAAATTATTTTCGAAATTCTCTATCTCTCCTCTTCTTCTATTTATTTATTTATTTACTAACACTTCTCTTCATCTTTCTTCATCTCAAATCACTACCTCTATCCTTTACCATTCTTCTTCTACCCCCTTCTTTCTCTACTAATAATAAGGATCCTCTTTGCCCAAATATAGGGGATTCCTTTTCTTTTCTTGTTTTCTTCTCTTTCATATGAGCAGGAACAAGGAAAAAGGTATTCTTGTTGAAGCTGATCCTGAATCTGAAAGGACTCTGAAGAGGAAACTAAGAAAAGACAAAAGCTTCCACCTCTGAGTAATGGGAGATAGAGAGATTCATCTCAAGGGTCCATAGCTCAATAGAAGAGCATTTGACTGCACATCAAGAGAGCATGAGAAATTTCCTCTTCAAGAAATCCCTGAAATACCTCAGGGGATACATGTTCCTCCACATAATTATTGGAAGCAACTAAGGATAGGAACACCAAAATCACTATGGATCATGCAACAGAAGCAAGGAAGAGACATAAAGGAGCTCAAAAAGCACCATTGGACCTTCAAGAAGGCGCCACCCTTACTCAGGTGGACTCATTCCTTGTTCTTATTTTCTCTGCTTTTTCAGTTTTTATGTTATATGTCTATTTATGTTTTGTGTCTCTACTTCATGATCATTAGTATGTAGTAACTATGTCTTAAAGCTATGAATAAATTCCATTAATCCTTCACCTCTCTTAAAAGAAAAATGTTTTAATTCAAAAGAACAAGAAGTACATGAATTTCGAATTTATCCTTGAATTTAATTTAATTATATTGATGTGGTGACAATACTTTTTGTTTTCTGAATGAATGATTGAACAGTGCATAATTTTGATCTTGTTGTTCATGAATGTTAAAATTGTTGGCTCTTGAAAGAATGATGAACAAAGAGAAATGTTATTGAGGATCTGAAAAATCATGAAATTGATTCTTGAAGCAAGAAAAAGCAGTGAAAAAGAAGAAGCTTGTGAAAAAAAAATGGCGAAAAAAAATTTAGAAAGAAAAAGAAAAAGCAAGCAGAAAAAGCCAATAGCCCTTAAAACCAAAAGGCAAGGGTAAAAAGGATCCAAGGCTTTGAGCATCAATGGATAGGAGGGCCCAAGGAAATAAAATCCAGGCCTAAGCGGCTAAATCAAGCTGTCCCTAACCATGTGCTTGTGTCATGAAGGTCCAAGTGAAAAGCTTGAGACTGAGTGGTTAAAGTCGTGATCCAAAGCAAAAGAGTGTGCTTAAGAGCTCTGGACACCACTAACTGGGGACTCTAGCAAAGCTGAGTCACAATCTAAAGAGGTTCACCCAGTTATGTGTCTGTGGCATTTGTGTATCCGGTGGTAATACTGGAAAACAAAATGCTTAGGGCCATGGCCAAGACTCATAAGTAGCTGTGTTCAAGAATCAACATGCTTAACTAGGAAAATCAATAACACTATCCAAAATTCTAAGTTCCTAGAGAAGCCAATCATTCTAAACTTCAAAGGAAAAAGTGAGATGCCAAAACTATTCAGAAGCAAAAAGCTACAAGTCCCGCTCATCTAATTATAATTAATATTTCATTGATATTTTGAAATTTATAGTATATTCTCTTCTTTTTATCCTAATTGATTTTCAGTTGCTTGGGGACAAGCAACAATTTAAGTTTGGTGTTGTGATGAGCGGATAATTTATACGCTTTTTGGCATTGTTTTTAGGTAGTTTTTAGTAAGTTTAAGCTACTTTTAGGGATGTTTTCATTAGTTTTTATGTTAAATTCACATTTCTGGACTTTACTATGAGTTTGTGTGTTTTTCTGTGATTTTAGGTAATTTCTGGCTGAAATTGAGGGACTTGAGCAAAACTCTGAAAAAGGCTGACAAAAGGACTACTGATGCTGTTGGATTCTGACCTCCCTGCACTCAAAATGGATTTTCTGGAGCTACAGAACTCCAAATGGCGCGCTCTCAACGGCGTTGGAAACTAGACATCCAGAGCTTTCCAGAAATATATAATAGTTCATACTTTATTCGGAAATGGACGACGTAACTTGGCGTTGAACGCCAAGTACATGCTGCTGTCTGGAGTTAAACGCCAGAAACACGTCATGATCTGGAGTTGAACGCCCAAAACACGTTATAACTTGGAGTTCAACTCCAATAAAAGCCTCAGCTCGTGGATAGACCAAGCTTAGCCCAAACATACACCAAGTGGGCCCCAGAAGTGGATTTATGCATCAATTACTTACTCATGTAAATCTTAGTAGCTAGTTTATTATAAATAGGACTTTTTACTAGTGTATTAGACATCTTGGGACGATTAGTTCTCAGATCATGGGGGCTGGCCATTCAGCCATGCCTGAACCTTTCACTTATGTATTTTCAACGGTGGAGTTTCTGCACACCATAGATTAAGGGTGTGGAGCTCTGCTGTACCTCAAGTTTCAATACAATTATTATTACTTTCTATTCAATTCTCTTTTATTCTTATTCCAAGATATACGTTGCACTTCAACTTGATGAATGTGATGATCCGTGACACTCATCATCATTCTCACCTATGAACGCACGTGATTGACAACCACTTCTGTTCTACCTTAGGCCGGGCGCATATCTCTTAGATTCCCCAACAGAATCTTCGTGGTATAAGCTAGATAGATGGCGGCATTCATGAGGATCCGGAAAGTCTAAACCTTGTCTGTGGTATTCCGAGTAGGATTCTAGGATTGAATGACTGTGACGAGCTTCAAACTCGCGATTGCTGGGCGTGATGACAAGCGCAAAAGGATCAATGGATCCTATTCCAACATGATCGAGAACCAACAGCTGATTAGCCGTGCTGTGACAGAGCATAGGAACGTTTTCACTGAGAGGATGGGATGTAGCCACTGACAACGGTGATGCCCTACATACAGCTTGCCATGGAAAGGAGTAAGAAGGATTGGATGAATGTAATAGGAAAGTAGAGATTCAAGAGGAGCACAGCATCTCCATACACTTATCTGAAATTTCCACTATTAATTTACATAAGTATCTCTATCCTATTTTATTTTCTGTTTATTTTTATTAATCATATTTGATTTTCTAAATTCCATAATTTTATCCTCCTGATTGGGATTTACAAGATGACCATAGCTTGCTTCATACCAACAATCTCTGTGGGATTGACCCTTACTCACGTAAGGTATTACTTGGACGACCCAGTGCACTTGCTGGTTAGTTGAACGAAGTTGTGACTTCAAATAGAGCCAATTATTAAATTTCATACAAATACAAAGAGTATGTGATCATAATTTCGTCCACCAGTGGGATTTATGGGGAAGAGTGGATGGATGTGAGTGGTAAAGGGGGTAATTGGGAAGAGGAATTGAGGTGATTGGTAAAGAGTGTTGGGAAGTGTGACATGGGGAAGAGTAATCACAAAAACTAGGATTAGGAGGTAAGGTGGGAATATGGTAGGTGGGGATCCTGTGGGATCCATAGATCCTGAGGTGATCCTGTGGTGTCCACAGGTCCTGAGGTGTCAAGGAATTCCATCCCTGCACCAAATAGGCATGTAAATTGCCTTTGCACACCATTCTGGCGTTTAAACGCCGTGTGGTGCACATTCTGGGCGTTCAACGCCCATGTAAAGCATGTTTCTGGCGTTGAACGCCAGTTTCATGCTTGTTACTGGCGTTCAGCGCCAACCTTTCTTCTCTGGGCACATTCCTGGCGTTCAGCGCCAGAATGTTGCTTGTTTCTGGCGTTCAGCGCCAGAATGATGCTCTGTTCTGGCGTTGAATGCCGGCCAGATGCATCTTACTGGCGTTGAACGCCAGCCTGTGCTTCCTCCAGGGTGCGAATTTTTTTCTGCTGTTTTTGACTCTGTTTTTAATTTTTTTGATTTTTTTCGTGACTCCTCATGATCATGTACCTAATAAAACACAAAATAACAATAATAGAAAATAAAAATTAGATAAATAAAATTGGGTTGCCTCCCAACAAGCGCTTCTTTAATGTCAATAGCTTGACAGTGGCTCTCATGGAGCCACAAGGTGATCAGGTCAATGTTGTATAGTCCCAACACCAAACTTAGAGTTTTGATATGGGGTCTTAATACCAAAATTAGAGTTTGGTTGTGGCCTCACAACACCAAACTTAGAGTTTGACTGTGTGGGCTCTTCTTGACTCTGAACTGAGAGAAGCTCTTCATGCTTACTCTCTTCTGTCACAGAGGGATGGCCATGTGCCTTAAACACAAGGTAGTCCCCATTCAATTGAAGGACTAATTTACCTCTGTTGACATCTATCACAGCTCCTGCTGTGGCTAGGAAAGGTCTTCCAAGGATGATGCAATCATCCTCTTCCTTCCTAGTGTCTAAGATTATGAAATCAGCAGGGATGTAAAGGCCTTCAACCTTTACTAACACATCCTCTACTATTCCATAAGCTTGTCTTAATGACTTATCTGCCAATTGTAATGAGAACAAGGCAGGTTGTACCTCAATGATCCCCAGCTTCTCCATTACAGAGAGTGGCATAAGATTTATACCTGACCCTAGATCACACAGAGCTTTTTCAAAGGTCATGGTGCCTATGGTACAAGGTATTAAGAACTTGCCAGGATCTTGTTTCTTTTGAGGTAGAATTTGCTGAATCCAGGTATCCAGTTTACTAATGAGCAAGGGAGGTTCACTTTCCCAAGTCTCATTACCAAACAACTTGGCATTCAGCTTCATGATAGCTCCTAAGTATTGAGCAACTTGCTCTCCAGTTACATCTTCATCCTCTTCAGAGGAAGAATAGTCTTCAGAGCTCATGAATGGCAGAAGGAGATTTAATGAAATCCCTATGGTCTCTATATGAGCCTCAGATTCTTTTGGATCCTTAATAGGAAACTCCTTCTTGCTTGAGGGACGTCCCAGGAGGTCTTCCTCATTAGGATTTTCGTCCTCCTCCTCCCTTGTGCATTCGGCCATATTGATTATATCAATGGCCTTGCACTCTTCTTTTGGATTATCTTCTATATTGCTTGGGAGAATACTAGGAGGAGTTTCAATGACTTTCTTACTCAGCTAGCCCACTTGTGCCTCCAGATTTCTAATGGAGGATCTTGTTTCACTCATGAAACTGAAAGTGGCCTTTGACAGATCAGAGACTAGATTGGCTAAATTAGAAGTGTTTTGTTCAGAATTCTCTGTCTGTTGCTGAGAAGATGATGGATATGGCTTGCTATTGCTCAGCCTGTTGCGTCCACCATTGTTAAAGCCTTGTTGAGGCTTTTGTTGATCCTTCCATGAGAAATTTGGATGATTCCTCCATGATGAGTTATAGGTGTTTCCATAAGGTTCACCCATGTAATTAACCTCTGCCATGGCAGGGTTTTCAGGATCATAAGCTTCTTCAGAAGCTGCCTCTCTAGTACTGTTGGATGCATGTTGCCATCCATTCAGATTTTGAGAGATCATGTTGACCTGTTGAGTCAACACTTTGTTCTGAGCCAATATGGCATTCAGAGTATCAATTTCAAGAACTCCTTTCTTCTGAGGTATCCCATTATTCACGGAATTCCTCTCAGAAGTGTACATGAATTGGTTGTTTGCAACCATATCAATGAGTTCTTGAGCCTCTTCAGGCGTTTTCTTCAGGTGAATAGATCCACCTGCAGAATGGTCCAATGACATTTTCGAAAATTCAGATAGACCATAATAGAATATGTCTAATATGGTCCATTCTGAAAACATGTCAGATGGACATCTTTTGGTCAGTTGCTTGTATCTTTCCCAAGCTTCATAGAGGGATTCACCATCTTTTTGTTTGAAAGTTTGAACATCCACTCTCAGCTTGCTCAGCTTTTGAGGAGGAAAGAATTTGTCCAACAAGGCTGTGACCAGCTTATCCCAGGTGTCCAGGCTATCCTTAGGTTGTGAATCCAACCATATTCTAGTTCTGTCTCTTACAGCAAAAGGGAAAAGCATGAGTCTGTAGACTTCAGGATCAACTCCATTCGTCTTTACAGTCTCACAGATCTGTAAGAACTCAGTTAAAAACTGATAAGGATCTTCAGATGGAAGTCCATAAAACTTGCAGTTTTGTTGCATTAAAGCAACTAGTTAAGGCTTAAGCTCAAAATTATTGGCTCCAATGGCAGGAATGGAGATGCTTCTTCCATCAAACTTGGACGTTGGCTTTGTGAAGTCACCAAGCATTCTCCTTGCATTATTATTATTTTCGGCTGCCATCTCCTTCTCTTGATCGAAAATTTCTGAAAGGTTGTTTCTGGATTGTTGTAATTTAGCTTCTCTTAATTTTCTCTTCAGGGTCCTTTCAGGTTCAGGATCAATTTCAACAAGAGTGCCTTTATCCTTGTTCCTGCTCATATGAAAGAGAAGAAAACAAGAAAAGAAAGAGGAATCCTCTATGTCACAGTATAGAGATTCCTTTAATGTTAGTAGAAGAAGAAAGGAGGGAAGAGTGAAGAAGAATGGTTCGGATTTTTAAATGAAGAGAGGTGAATAGAAGTGTTAGTAAATAAATAATTAAATAGAATAAGAAAAGAGAAAGAGAGTTTCGAAAATAATTTTGAAAAAGGGGTTAGTATTTTCGAAAATTAAAAGATAAGATAGAATTAAAATTAAAACAATTAATTAATAAAAAAGAATTTTTGAAAAAGAGAGAGGTATTTTCAAAAATTAGAGAGGGAAAAGTAGTTAGGTGGTTTTGAAAAAGATAAGAAATAAACAAAAAGTTAGTTAGTTGATTGAAAAAGATTTGAAATCAAATTTTAAAAAGATAAGAAGATAAGAAGTTAGATAAGATATTTTGAAATCAAATTTTGAAAAAGATAGAGTTTTGAGAAGGATAAGATAAAAAGATAAGATAAAAATTTTAAGAAAAAGATATTTTGAAAAAGATTTAATTTTTAAAATGACTTAACTAACAAGAAACTACAAGATAAGATTCTAGAATTTAAAGATTGAACCTTTCTTAACAAGAAAGTAACAAACTTCAAATTTTTGAATCAATCACATTAATTGTTAGCATATTTTTGAAAATATGATATAAAGATAAGAAAAAGATTTTGAAAAGATAAGATTTTTAAATTTGAAATTTTGACTTGACTTGTAAGAAACAACTAATTTTGAAAATTTTTGACTAAGTCAACCCAAAATTTCGAAAATTTGGAGAGAAATAAGGAAAAGATATATTTTTTTATTTTTGAATTTTTAAAGATGAGAGAGAAAAACACAAAAGTGACCCAAAACATGAAAATTTTGGATCAAAACACAAGATGCATGCAAGAACACTATGAATGTCAAGATGAACACCAAGAACACTTTGAAGATCATGATGAACATCAAGAACATATTTTTGAAAAATTTTTAATGTAAAGAAAACATGCAAGACACCAAACTTAGAAATTTTTAATGCATGGATTCTAACAAATGAAAAATGCACATGAAAAACAACAAACAACACAAAACAAGCAAACATCAAGATCAAACAAGAGGACTTATCAAGAACAACTTGAAGATCATGAAGAACACTATGAGTGCATGGAATTTTCGAAAAAATTGCAAGAAAATTTTTAAAGCATGCAATTGATACCAAACTTAAAAATTGACTCAAGACTCAAACAAGAAACACAAAATATTTTTTGTTTTTATGATTTTATGATTTTTTGTATTTTTATTAATTTTTTTTTCGAAAACAAAGTTTGGAAAAACGAAAAATAAAAGAAAAAATTTGAAAAAGATTTTTGAAAAGAAAATTACCTAATCTGAGTAACAAGATGAACCGTCAGTTGTCCATACTCGAACAATCACCGGCAACGGCGCCAAAAACTTGGTGGACGAAATTGTGATCCATGCTCTTTGTACTAGTATGAAATTTAATAATTGGCTCTATTTGAATTCACAACTCTGTTCAACTAACCAGCAAGTGTACTGGGTCGTCCAAGTAATAAACCTTACGTGAGTAAGGGTCGATCCCACAGAGATTGTTGGTATGAAGCAAGCTATGGTCACCTTGTAAATCTCAGTTAGGCAGATTAAAGGATTATGGGTTTCGAAAATTAATAATAAATAGAAAATAAAATAAGATAGAAATACTTATGTAAATCAATAGTGGGACTTTCAGATAGGCGTATGGAGATGTTGTGCTCCTCTTGAAACTCTACTTCACTACTCACTCTTCCAATCCTCCTTATTTCTTTCCATGGTAAGCTGTATGTAGGGCATCACCATCATCAATGGCTACTTTCAATCCTCTCGGGAAAATGGTCCTATGCGCTGTCACTGCACGGCTAATCGTCTGGAGGCATCACCCTTGTTGATAGCTACATCCCATCCTCTCAGTGAAAATGGTCCAAATGCTCTGTCACAGCACGGCTAATCATCTATCGGTTCTCAATCAGGTTGGAATAGAATCCACTGATTCTTTTGCGTTTGTCACTAACGACCAGCCTTCAGGAGTTTTAAGCTCGTCACAGTCATTCAATACCGGAATCCTACTCGGAATACCACAGACAAGGTTAGACTTTCCGGATCCTCATGAATGCCGCCATCTATCTAGCTAATACCACGAAGATTCTGTTGGGGAATCTAAGAGATATGCGCCCGGCCTAAGGTAGAACGGAAGTGGTTGTCAATCACGCGCGTTCATAGGTGAGAATGATGATGAGTGTCACGGATCATCACATTCATCAAAGTGTTGTGCAACGTATATCTTGGAATAAGAATAAAAGAGAATTGAATAGAAAGTAATAGTGATTGTATTGAAACTTGAGGTACAGCAGAGCTCCACACCCTTAATCTATGGTGTGCAGAAACTCCACCGTTGAAAATACATAAGTGAAATGTTCAGGCATGGCCGAATGGCCAGCCCCCAAAATGTGATCAATAGTCTCCTAAGATGAAGGATAAAACAAAACTGAGACCAAAGATGTCTAATACAATAGTAAACTATCCTATTTATACTAGACTAGCTACTAGGGTTTACATGAGTAAGTAATTGATGCATAAATCCACTTCCGGGGCCCACTGGTGTATGTTTGGGCTGAGCTTGATCTATCCACGAGCTAAGGCTTTTATTGGAGTTGAACTCCAAGTTATGACGTGTTTTGGGCGTTCAACTCCGGATCGTGACGTTTTTCTGGCGTTTAACTACAGACAACAGCATGTACTTGGCGTTCAACGCCAAGTTACGTCGTCAATTTCCGAATAAAGTATGGACTATTATATATTTCTGGAAAGCTCTAGATGTCTACTTTCCAACGCCGTTGAGAGCGCGCCATTTGGAGTTCTGTAGCTCTAGAAAATTTATTTCGAGTGCAGGGAGGTCAGATTCCAACAACATCAGCAGTCCTTTTGTCAGCCTTTTTCAGAGTTTTGCTCAAGTCCCTCAATTTCAGCCAGAAATTACCTGAAATCACAGAAAAACACACAAACTCATAGTAAAGTCCAGAAATGTGAATTTAGCATAAAAACTAATGAAAACATCCCTAAAAGTAGCTTGAACTTACTAAAAACTACCTAAAAACAATGCCAAAAAGCGTATAAATTATCCGCTCATCATAGAGCTCTGCTGTTCCTCGAGTATTAATGCAAAGTACTATTGTTCTTCTATTCAATACAAGCTTATCCTTATTCTAAGATATTCTTTCGCACACAAGAACATGATGAATGTGATGATCAAGTGGCACTTATCACCATTCTCACTTATGAACGTGTGCCTCACAAACACTTCCATTCTACATGAAAACAAGCTTGAATGCATATCTCTTGGGTCTCTAATCAACAATTCACATTGTTTCTCCTCTGACAATGGGGCATCTGAATCTGAGATTAGAACATTCGTGGTATAGGCTAGAAACAATTGGCAGCATTCCTGAGATCCGAAAAGTCTAAACCTTGTCTGTGGTATTCCGAGTAGGATCTGGGAAGGGATGACTGTGACGAGCTTCAAACTCACGACTGTGGCGCACAGTGACAATGCACAAAAGGATCATTGGATCTTATTCTAAAACGATCGAGAACCGACAGCTGATTAGCCATGTGGTAGCTGTGCCTGGTATTTTTCATCTGAGACGAGAAATTCGATAGTTGATTAGCCGTACAGAAACCGTAGAGGACCATTTTCACTGAGAGGACAGGAGGTAGCCATTGACAACGGTGATCCCCAACATACAGCTTGCCATGGAAAGGAGTATGAATGATTGAATGAAGACAGTAGGAATGCAGAGATTTAGAAGGAATAATGCATCTCCATATGCTTATCTGAAATTTCCACCAATGAATTACATAAGTATCTCTATCTTTATTTTATGTTTATTTATCTTTTAATTATCAAAACTCCATAACCATTTGAATCTGCCTGACTGAGATTTACAAGATGACCATAGCTTGCTTCAAGCCGACAATCTCCGTGGGATCGACCCTTACTCACGTAAGGTATTACTTGGACGACCCAGTGCACTTGCTGGTCAGCTGCACGAAGTTGTGTATCACGATTTCGTGTACTAAGTTTTTGGCATCGTTGCCGGGGATTGTTCGAGTTTGGACAACTGACAATTCATCTTGTTGCTTAGATTAGGTATTTTTCTTTTTTATTTCTTTTTTTCCTTCAGAATTTTTAAGAATGAATTCTAGTGTTTCAGATGATGCTTTTATCATCACAGGAGCCTTTTTGATTCCCATCAATTTGGCTGTTGTATGTAATGCTCTGCTAAAGCTTGGCTAGCCATGTCTAATCTTTTTAGACTGAAGCTTTAGACTAACATTGCATGATTCTTGGAATTCTTATAAAAAATTTTGAGTTTCTTATTCTCTTTTTCAAAATAATTTTTGAAAAAATACAAAAAAATTTTTCTCAAATCATAAAACAAAACAAAAAAAATAATATTTTGTGTTTCTTGTTTGAGTCTAGTGTCAATTTTTAAGTTTGGTGTCAATTGCATGTCTTTATTCTTCTAGCATTTTTTGAAAGTGTGTTCTTGTGTTTTTCATTGATCTTTAAGTTGTTCTTGATGATTTTCTTTGTCTGATCTTTAAATTCTCTTTTTTTGTATGATTTGTTGTTTTTCATATGAATTCTCAATTTGTTAGTGTCCATAATATACAAACTTCTAAGTTTGGTGTCTTGCATGTCTTTCTTTTCTAAAAATTTTCAAAAATATGTTCTTGATGTTTATCATGATCTTCAAAGTGTTCTTGGTATTTATCTTAACATTCAAAGTGTCTTTGCATGCATTATTTGTTTTGATCTTGCATTCTCTTGTTTTAATTCATTTTGTTGTTTGTCTCTCTCATCATTAAAAATTTAAAAATTCAAAAATATATCTTTTCAAGTCAATAATACAGGGAATTGAAGATTTAGAACATTTAGCAGAGGAATCACAGAGAAAAGTTGGGCATTAAACGCCCAAAAGGGTAGTATTTTGGGTGTTAAATGCCAAAATGGATACCATTCTGGGCGTTTAACGCCAGGATGGCACAGGAGGGGAGATTTTGTTTTCAATTCAAATCTTTTTCAAATTTTCATGTTTTAATTCTTATTTTTGAAATCATATCTTTCAAAATCAAATCTTTTCAATCAAATCTTTTTCAAAAATCAAATCTTTTTCATTTTCTTTTAATATTTCCGAAAATCTTTGCTAACAATTAATGTTATGATTCAAAAATCTCAAGTTTGTTACTTTCTTGTTACGAAAGGTTCAATATTTGAATTTTAGAATCATATCTTTTAGTTTCTTGTTAGTCAAGTCATCAACTTTAATTTTAAAAATCAAATCTTTTTAATTTCTTTTTCAAATATTTTTCAAAACAAATTTTAATCATATCTTTTTCAAATCACATCTTTTTAAATCAAATCTTTTTCAATCATATCTTTTTAAATTTTGATTTCAAAATCTCTTTCTAACTTCTTATCTTTTCAAATTTATCATTTCTTATCTTTTTCAAAACCACCTAACCACTTTCTCACTTTTGATTTTCGAAAACCATTAACCATTTTAAAAATTCTTTTTAATTAACTAATTGTTTTAAATTTTGATTTAATTTTTTGAAAATTACCTCCCACTCATCTCTTTCTATTTAATCACTAACACTTCTCATCTACTAGCAATTTGGACTCTCTCATTCCTTATATGTTCGAATTCGCCTCTATCTACCTCACCCTTCTATTCTTATTTTCATCTGACACCTTAAGGAATCTCTATACTGTGACATAGAGGATTTCTCTTCATTTCTGTTCTTTTCTTTTTCATATGAGCAGGAGCAAGGACAAGAACATTCTTGTTGAAACTGACCCTGAACCTGAAAGGACTCTGAAGAAGAAGCTAAGAGAAGCTAAAGTACAACAATCCAGAGAAAACCTTATAGAGAATCTCAAAAAAGAAGTAATGGCCAAACCCAACAACAATAACAATGCAAGGAAGGTGCTTGGTGATTTTACTACACCAACCTCCAACTTCCATGGAAGAAGCATCTCAATCCCTGCCATTAGAGTAAACAATTTTGAGATTAAGCCTCAATTAGTTTCTCTGATGCAACAGAATTGTAAGTTCTATGGACTTTTATCAAAAGATCCTTTTCAGTTCTTAACTGAATTCTTACAGATCTGTGATACTGTTAAGACCAATGGAGTTAATCTCGAGGTCTACAAGCTTATGCTTTTCCCTTTTGCTGTAAGAGACAGAGCTAGAATATGGTTGGACTCTTAACCTAGAGATAGCCTGAACTCTTAGAATAAGCTGGTCACGGTTTTCTTAGCCAAATTCTTTCCTCCTCAAAAGCTGAGCAAGCTTAGAGTGGATGTTCAAACCTTCAGGCAAAAAGAAGGTGAATCCCTCTATGAAGCTTGGAAAAGATACAAGCAACTGACCAAAAAGTGTCCTTCTGACATGCTCTCAAAATGGACCATCCTGGATATATTCTATGATCGTCTGTCTGAATTGTCTAAGATGTCATTGGACCATTCTGCAGGTGGATCTATTCACCTGAAGAAAATGCTTGCAGAAGCTCAAGAACTCATTGAAATGGTTGCAAATAACCAGTTCATGTACACCTCTGAAAGGAATCCTGTGAATAATGGGACTTCTCAGAAGAAAGGAGTTTTTGAAATTGATGCTTTGAATGCCATATTGGCTCAGAACAAAATGTTGACTCAGAAAGTCAATATGATTTCTCAGAGTCTGAATGGATTGCAAGCTGCATCCAACAGTACTAAAGAAGCATCTTCTGAAGAAGAAGCTTATGATCCTGAGAACCCTGCAATGGCAGAGGTGAATTACATGGGTGAAGCCTATGGAATCACCTATAATCCATCATGAAAAAATCATCCAAATTTCTCATGAAAGGATCAACAAAAGCCTCAACAAGGCTTTAACAATAATAATGGTGGAAGAAATAGGTTTAGCAATGGCAAGCCTTTTCCAACATCCTCTCAGCAACAGACAGAGAATTCTGAGCAGAACCCTTCTAGCTTAGAAAATATAGTCTCTGATCTATCTAAGGCCACTCTCAGTTTTATGAATGAAATAAGATCCTCCATCAGAAACTTGGAGGAACAAGTGGGTCAGCTGAGTAAAAGGATTACTGAAACTCCTCCTCGCACTCTCCCAAGCAATACAGAAGAGAATCCCAAAAGAGAGTGCAAGGCAATAACTGTGACCAACATGGCCAAACCAGGAGAGAGTGAAAAGGCAGTAATTCCCAGTTAAGAAGACCTCAGGGAACATCCACTGGCCATTAAGGAGTACCCCAATGAAAAACCAAAGGAATCTGAGACTCATACAGAGACCATAGAGATTCCATTGAACATCTTTTTACCATTTATGAGCTCTGATGACTATTCATCTTCTGAAGAAGATGAAGACATTGCTGAAGGGCAAGTTGGCAGTATTTAGGAGCAATCATGAAGCTGAATGCCAAGCTATTTAGTAATGAGACTTGGGAGGATGAACCTCCATTGCTCATTAATAAACTGAATACCTGGATTTAGCAACCTTTACCTCAAAAGAAACAGGATCCTGGTAAATTCTTAATACTCTGTATCATAGGCACCATGACCTTTGAGAAGGCTCTGTGTGACCTAGGGTCAGGTATTAACCTCATTTCACTCTCTGTAATGGAGAAACTAGGAATCTTTGATGTACAAGATGTAAGAATCTCACTAGAAATGACAGACAAATCAATGAAACAGGCTTATGGACGAGTAGAGGACGTGCTAGTGAAGGTTGAAGGCCTTTACATCCCTACTGATTTCATAATCCTAGACACTGGGAATGATGAGGATGAATCCATCATCCTTGGCAGACCTTTCCTAGCCACAGCAAAAGCTGTGATTGATGTTGACAGAGGAGAGTTGGTCCTTCAATTGAATGAGGACTACCTTGTATTCAAGACTCAAGGTTCTCTTTCTGTACACATGGAGAAAAAGCATAAAAAGCTTCTCTCAATACAGAGTCAAACAAAACCCCCACATTCAAACTCTAAGTTTGGTGTTGGGAGGCCACAACCAAATTCTTAAGTTTGGTGTTGAGAGGCCACAACCATGCTCTGATTATCTGTGAGCCTCCATGGGAGCCCACTGTCAAGCTATTGACATTAAAGAAGCGCTTATTGGGAGGCCACCCAATTTTTATTTATCTATGTTAAATTTCCATTTTCCATTATTATTTTATGTTTTCTTTAGGTTGATGATCATGTGGAGTCACAAAAACAACTGCAATAATCAAAGCAAATTCAAAAACAACATTAAAAATAGCACACCCTGGAGGAAGAACTTACTGCATTTAAACGCCAGTAAGGGTAGCAGGATGGGCGTTA
The DNA here is from genome assembly GCF_014773155.1 of Arachis stenosperma. NCBI lineage: Eukaryota > Viridiplantae > Streptophyta > Magnoliopsida > Fabales > Fabaceae > Arachis > Arachis stenosperma. Next base: position 50,973,922 of record NC_080385.1, on the reverse strand, counting down.
AACGCCCAGTCTGGCACCATTCTGGGCATTTAACGCCAGAAAGAAGCACCAGACTGGCGTTTAACGCCATAAACAGGCTACAGCTTGGCGTTAAACGCCAGAAAAGGTATAAAAGCTGGCGTTTAATGCCAGAAACAGGCACCAGTCTGGCGTTAAATGCCAGAATTGCATTCTAAGGGCATTTTGCATGCCTAAATGGTGCAGGAATGAGAAATCCTTGACACCTCAGGATCTGTGGACCCCACAGGATCTCCACATATCCCACCTCTCTCTCTCTCTCCCCCTCACACATCTCTATAACACTCTACCCAAAACACCACTCACCTATCAAATCCTATACTCTTTCCTATATTCTCTTCACCAATCACCTCCATCCCTCTTCCCTGAAAAACCCCACCTACCTCAGTTTTCAAATTCAAACATTTTTCCCTCCCAAAACCAACCCTAAATACACGAACCTACCTCTTCCCCCCACTCCTATATAAATCCATCATCCCTCCTTCAATTTCACACATCACAAACACTACTTCTACCCCTTGGCCGAACCACATTCCACCCTCCATTTCCTCTATTTTCTTCTTCTTCCCCTTCTTTCCTTCTTCTTTTGCTCGAGGACGAGCAAACATTTTAATTTTGCTGTGGTAAAGGCATTACTTTTTGTTTTTCTATAACCATTTATGGCACCTAAGGCTGGAGAAACCTCTAGAAAGAGGAAAGAGAAGGCAAAAGCTTCCACCTCCGAGTCATAGGAGATGGAGAGATTCATCTCAAAGGTCCATCAAGACCACTTCTATGAAGTTGTGGCCAAGAAGAAGGTGATCCCTGAAGTCCCTTTCATGCTCAAAAGGAATGAGTATCCGGAGATCCGACATGAGATCCGAAGAAGAGGTTGGGAAGTTCTCACCAACCCCATTCAACAAGTCAGAATCTTAATGGTTCAAGAGTTCTATGCCAATGCATGGATCACTAGGAACCATGATCAAAGTATGAACCCGAATCCAAAGAATTGGCTTACAATGGTTCGGGAGAAATACTTAGATTTCAGTCAGAAAAATGTAAGGTTGGCGTTCAACTTGCCAATGATGCAAGAAAACGCACGCCCTTACACTAGAAGGGTCAACTTTGATCAAAGGTTGGACCAAGTTCTCATGGACATATGTGTGGAAGGAGCTCAATGGAAAAGAGACTCAAGAGGTAAGCCGGTTCAATTGAGAAGACCGGACCTTAAGCCTGTGGCTAGAGGATGGTTGGAGTTCATCCAACGCTCTATCATTCCTACTAGCAACCGATCCAAAGTAACTGTGGATCGGGCCATCATGATCCATAATATCATGATTGGGGAGGAAGTGGAAGTTCATGAGATCATACCTCTAGAACTCTACAAGGTGGCTGACAAGTCCTCCACTTTGGCAAGGTTAGCCTTTCCTTATCTCATTTGTCACCTATGCAATTTGGCTGGGATTATCATAGAAGGATACACCATCATTGAAGAGGACAAGCCCATCACTAAGAAAAGAATGGAGCAAACAAGAGAGCCCACTCATGGACCTCAACAAGAGCATGAGGAAATTCCTCATGAAATCCCTGAGATGCCTCAAGGGATGGACTTTTCTCCACACAACTATTGGGAGCAACTCAACATCTCTTTGGAAGGCTTGAGTTACAACATGGACCAACTAAGGGTGGAGCACCAAGAGCACTCCATCATTCTCCATGAAATTAGAGAAGATCAAAGAGCCATGAGGGAGGAGCAACAAAGGCAAGGAAGAGACATAGAGGAGCTCAAGAGCACCATTGGTTCTTCAAGAGAAAGAAGACGCTACCCTCACTAAGGTGGACCCGTTCCTTAATCTCCTTGTTTATTTGTCTTTCTGTTTTCGGCTTTGAGCTTTATGTTTTATTATGTTTTGTGTCTTTACTACATGATCATTAGTGTCTAGTGTCTATGTCTTAAAGCTATGAATAATTCCATGAATCCTTCACCTTTTTTAAATGAAAAAATGTTCCTAATTACAAAAGAACAAGAAGTACATGAATTTCAAATTTTATCTTGAAATTAGTTTACTTATTTTGATGTGGTGGTAATATTTTTTGTTTTTTGAATGAATGCTTGAACAGTGCATATTTTTTTATAGTGAAGTTTATGAATGTTAAAATTGTTGGCTCTTGAAAGAATGATGAACAAATAAAAATGTTATTGATAATCTGAAAAATCATGAAATTGATTCTTGAAGAAAGAAAAAGCAGTGAATAACAAAGCTTGCAAAAAAAAAGAGAAAAAAATGGCGAAAAAGAAAAAGAAAGAAAAAGAAAAGGCAAGTAGAAAAAGCCAATAGCCCTTTAAACCAAAAGACAAGTGTAAAGAGGATCCAAGGCTTTGAGCATTAATGGATAAGAGGGTCTAAAGAAATAAAATCCTGGCCTAAGCGGCTAAATTAAGCTGTCCTTAACCATGTGCTTGTGGCATGAAGGTCCAAGTGAAAAGCTTGAGACTGAGTAGTTAAAGTCGTGATCCAAAGCAAAAGAGTATTCTTAAGAACTCTGGACACCTCTAACTGGGGACTTTAGCAAAGCTGAGTCACAATCTGAAAAGGTTCACCCAGTTATGCGTCTGTGGCATTTAGGTATCCGGTGGTAATACTAGAAAACAAAATGCTTAGGGTCACGGCCAAGACTCATAAAGTAGCTGTGTTCAAGAATCAACATACTGAACTAGGAGAATCAATAACACTATCTAAATTCTGAGTTCCTATAGATGCTAATCATTCTGAATTTCAAAGGATAAAGTGAGATGCCAAAACTGTTCAGAAGCAAAAAGCTACTAGCCCCGCTCATCTAATTGGGACTAAGTTTCATTGATATTGTGGAATTCATTGTATATTCTCTTCTTTTTATTCTAATTTGTTTTCAGTTGCTTGGGGACAAGCAACAATTTAAGTTTGGTGTTGTGATGAGCAGATAATTTATACGCTTTTTGGTATTGTTTTTAGGTAGTTTTTAGTATGATCTAGCTACTTTTTAGTATATTTTTATTAGTTTTTAAGCAAAATTCACATTTCTGGAATTTACTATGAGTTTGTGTGTTTTTCTGTGATTTCAGGTATTTTCTAGCTGAAATTGAGGGACCTGAGCAAAAATCTGATTCAGAGGCTGAAAAAGGACTGCAGATGCTGTTGGATTCTGACCTCCCTGCACTCGAAATAGATTTTCTGGAGCTAAAGAAGCCCTATTGGTGCGCTCTCAATTTCATTTGAAAGTACACATCCTGGGCTTTCCAGAAATATATAATAGTCCATACTTTGCCCAAGTTTTGACGATGCAAACTAGCGTTCAAACGCCAACTTCTTGCCCTATTCTGGCGTTAAACGCTAGAAACAGGATAAAAGCTGGAGTTAAACCCCCAAAGTGGCATAAAAGCTGACGTTTAACTCCAAAAAAAGTCTCTACACACGAAAGCTCCAATGCTCAGCCCAAGCACACACCAAGTGGGCCCGAAAGTGGATCTCTGCATCATTTACTTATTTCTGTAATCCTAGTAACTAGTTTAGTATAAATAGGAATTTTTACTATTGTACTGAGATCTTTGGACATTTAGTCCTTAGACCTAGGTCTTGGTTATTCTGGTTCCCTCTCTAGGGCCAAAACCAATGAACACCATTATCGCTTATGTATTTTCAACGGTGGAGTTTTTACACCTTATAGATTAAGGTGAGGAGCTCTGCTGTTCCTTGAGTATTAATGCAAAGTACTATTATTCTTCTACTCAATACAAGCTTATCCTTATTCTAAGATATTCATTCGCACACAAGAACATGATGAATGTGATGATCAAGTGACACTCATCACCATTCTCACTTATGAACGCGTGCCTGACAAACACTTCCATTCTACATGAAAACAAGCTTGAATGCATATCTCTTGGGTCTTTAATCAACGATTCACATCGTTTCCCCTCTGACAGTGGGGCATCTGAATCTGAGATTAGAACCTTCGTAGTATAGGCTAGAAACAATTGGCAGCATTCTTGAGATCCGGAAAGTCTAAACCTTGTCTGTGGTATTTCGAGTAGAATCTGGGAAGGGATGACTATGACGAGCTTCAAACTCGCGACTGTGGGGCGTAGTGACAGTGCGCAAAAAGATCATTGGATCTTATTCCGACACGTTCGAGAACCGACAGCTGATTAGCCATGCGGTAGCTGTGCCTGTTATTTTTCATCCGAGACGAGAAATCTGACAGTTGATTAGCCGTACAGAAATCGTAGAGGACCATTTTCACTGAGAAGACAGGAGGTAGCCATTGACAATGGTGATCCCCAACATACAACTTGCCATGGAAAGGAGTATGAAGGATTGAATGAAGACAGTAGGAAAGCAGAGATTCAGAAGGAATAACGCATCACCATACGCTTATCTGAAATTCCCACCAATGAATTACATAAGTATCTCTATCTTTATTTTATGTTTATTTATCATTTAATTATCAAAACTGCATAACCATTTGAATCCGCCTGACTGAGATTTACAAGATGACCATAGCTTGCTTCAAGCTGACAATCTCTGTGGGATCGACCCTTACTCACATAAGGTATTACTTGGACGACCCAGTGCACTTGCTGGTTAGCTGCACGAAGTTGTGTATCACGATTTCATGTACCAGAACCTAAAGAAGGAAGAAAAAAAAACAAAGAAGTTAGAAAAAAAGGAAAAGAAAAGAAAGAAAAAAAGAAAATTGTTCATCTAGAATCTTCTTCGGAAGAAGAAAAATTTTCTGAATCTGAAACTGAATCCAAATCCGACAAATCACCACCAGAAAAGAGAACAAGACAAAAGAGGGTGGTTAAAAAACAAAAAGTTATTGACACTCCAACGGATTCAGAAAGCAAAAGTGAATCTGAAAACCAGTAAGTTTGATCTTCATATTGATTTCATTTAACTTGTATTTGTTTAAAGTTGTTCTTATGCATTTGTTCTTATGTATTGCAGAGAAGAAGAAATTGAAAAAACTGCCACAAAGAAAAGAAAACAACCGCAAAAGGTGGTTAGAAAACAAAGCAAAAAAAGAAAGCATGTGCCGACAGATTCAGAGGGCACAAGCAAATCTGAAAGCCAGTAAATATTGGGTGATGTTCATTTATATGATTGTATGATGTTCATTCGGTTTTGTTTTTGCAATTCCTTCGTGAACATTGTTTATGCATGCTTGTTAAGTAAAAGTAAATCACATATGTGATATTGTTCAATGTAGTTGCTCAAGTCGAGTTCTTTTTAATCCGGAAATATTTTTCTTGATGATTGAATGACTATCATGTTTTGTTCGGCATCTGAATTTCTTTTGGTTTGGTAGATTCTGTCTGTTTTGTTCACCTGATTTTTAGTATCTTTCTAGATTATATTTTTCTCCGGTATAAATTCAATGTCTTTGTCTGTGTTACAGAGAAAAAGAAATTGAAAAAACACCTATAATAAAAAGAAAACAACCGCAAAGGATGGCAAAAAAGGAAACACAATTTGACAAGCAGTAAGTTTCTTGAATCATATTTTCTTTTACTTTATTGATCCTTTTGTTTTACGTTCCTTGATACTTATTTTATGAAGTTTTAGATCTGAATAAATAAAAGACAACGCTGCAGAAAAAAGAAGAGAAGCGTTGGAGAAAATAAGAGAAAAGAGATCAAAGAAAAAAAATGATGGAGCTCAAACAACAAACATTGCTCCAAATCAGTTTGAGTCAACGGAGCCACAAAATGATTTGTTTGAGACGTAAGATTTGGCTTCTTATGCCGAGTTATTTTTCTTTCTTTGCTAACTATTGCTAGAACCTTTTCTCTTTCCTATGGATTCAATTACTAATATTTATTTAACTTGCTTAGACTGCAGACTATAAATCTCAGAAGCTAACCTCTCTTGTAGACTCAGGGAAGCTCTACGCCATCTGTAAATGCCCAAGACAATATCAGGTAAATTGGTTCGTTGTACTCTTTACTTTCAGTTCGGTAGTTTCCAAAAATAAATTTGATGTGTTTCTAGACCTCTACTTTTAATCTTGGTTTTTAATTTTAATTTGTATCCTTTTTTAGGAAAAATACCCCGGAATTCACGGTAAAATATTTTAGAAAAAAGAAAATCCATCCAAGAAAGACTTTAAAAAGTCCACCAATGTAAGTTAAAAATATTTATGTTACTCTTTTAGATTTAGGTAATTAAACTTTGTTTAATTAATCTCACGAAAAACGTGTTTAAATGTCACTAGCGCTACACCCAATTCTGAGCTACAAATCATTCAGGTTCAACAAGAAACTCATTTTGAACCTTTGAAAATGTGAGCTTTTCAATGTGCAGATTCCTGTTTCTTAGAACAAATTCTAATTATTCAATATTAACTTCTTCCTTGTTTAGATTCCTTAGAAATCCTCTTGCATTGTCTCTTTCAAATTCTCTTTAGGAAGAGTTTATCAATGATGAATTTATCTATGTCCTTCCAGAAAGTCAAACACAACAAACCTCTAATAAAGAGTAAGTTTATAAATATTTATTCACCTCATGAATCTTGTTTGGTTCTGTGGGCTTGGTAATTTTAAATCATTACTGAAATATTTGCTGTTTAATGCAGCAGCCCTCCCAAACAACAACAACAACAACAATAACCTGAATTGTAAGTTTTACCATTATTCACCACATTGCTTAATTTAGGTTCAGTTGGTTTGGTTATTTTAAATCACTTGATAGATAGTGTGTTCAGGATTTAGGGTTATTTTAAATCACTTCAACATCTATTAATGCAGCAGCCCTCTGGAACCACAAAAGCACCCCAACAAAGAAGCAACAGTGCAGCAATCAGAAGAAGAAGTAGATGTTAATGTGTAAGTTTCACTGCTTATACAAATCCCGATAATTTCACTTCACTACATGTTTTAATTTTAAGTTTTATCTCTTCTGTTTCTTACAGTTGCCCTCGAGAACCTAAAAAGCAGGCTGTCGAGATATCTTCACCTAGAAAAACAGAGCCATAACCTATGTTGTCTATTACGAGTTCTGTTATTGAAGATTAATAAAAGATGACTATTTCTATGAAATTTTTTATGATGAGTAAGTTACACATAAAAATTCTTTTTATTAATTTTAATGGGTTGTTTTGGAACTATTATCTGTTTAATGCAGCAGTCCTGTAAAAGAAGAACAGCAACCTAGCCAAAGGGAAGATGATATGCCTTCCTTTAGCCTTGGGATAAGTCCACCAGCATCTCAACCAGCTCACACCTCTGAGCCACCTGTTTCACAGCTTGAAATCCTGGCAGAGGCAGTGGTAGATGCTGGAGTGACGGCAGCATTAAAGTTTTCTGAAGCAACAACTTCTGAGCCACCCTTACCAGCTGATGCAGTTTTAAAAACTCCGGAAAAAAAATAAAAATCTCAAAGGAGTTGATCGAAAAGTGTTATCATTAGATGACACATGTAAAAAAGACAAAAGATAGTAGCAATGAATATGATGCAATATTCGTCTTGAAACGTGAGGCACTTTACGAGGGGTTAAGAGAATATTTCATATCTCTAATGCCCAAATAACAAGTGCATGTCACGGTAAATTCTTTCCCAATTGCGTTAACGTTAATGATTTTTCTAAACACCCTTATAGAGTATATCTCATAAATTTTCTACACGTAGGTGGTCAGTATACATAGCATGATTCTCAACCAAATAAAAACTCGCCGGTATCAGGAACAAATATACATTGTGCCGCTGGATATTGTGGTAAGCTAAATTTTTTATTCTGTACTGATTGCTGTTCGGTTTGCTGGGAATATTCATATTGATTCACCTGATTGTTATGTGTTGTGTTAAGTTCTTTTCCATGAAGAAAACTTTTTTCTTCATGATTGAATATTTTTCACGTCATATTCAGCATATGAATTGTGCTCGGTTCGGTGGAAATTTGATTTAACTGATCTTTGTTTGGCAGAATTTTATGCTGGGAATACATGGCGTGGAGTACATTGATAAAATGACAAACAAGGCATACCGGTTTGATATTGAGCAGTATGTCCACCACCGACAGTTTCTTGACAAAAGAAAACTTGCTTTGCATCCATTTGTAAGTTGTAATTTCTAAAAATTCTTCAATAATTCTCTCATTTGTTATTTGTTTTCACTGAAATATTCTATCATTTACCCACAATTAAGCTATTTGTGCCAATTTACAACGGAGCAGATTGGTGGTTGTGGATTGCTAATATCAAGAAAAAAAAATTTCTATGTGCTTGACCCTATCAATAAGCCGAAAAAATATATACCTAATTCAAGAGTGATGCTGAACAAATTTGTTGTAAGTTATTTTTCTTGTAAATTATTCAAATAATTTAGTACATGAAATGAGTTCGATTCACTGTTGATGCTTATTTTTTTAATTGTCCCTTTCAGGGATTAATAATTTCTCAGATGAGAGTTTACGCTGGGACAGAACCCTTAATGGAGGATGGGCTATATTTAATGTATTTTATTTTGTATACTATTAATTGTATTATACTCAATTCTTGCTTAGCTATGATTGTGGAATATATGTCATGAAATGGCTCGAAACAATTGATCCACGAAAGATCAAAAGCGGGAGGAGATATAAATATAGAGCTTGGATACAAGTAAGTACTTTCTAAATTAATAAACTTCTTTCTTTTCTCATTTTAGTTGGGTTCATTTGTTATGTAACTAATTCTTTTCAATTGACATGTAAGAAGAGATTGATGACTTCAGGTACCAATATGGTCCAAATCTTCTGTTGCATGAAATGAACAAAATCAAAGAGCAAGTGATTTGGGAATTTGAAGCAATAAGACTGCCAAAGTCATCTGCTGCCCTCTCCAGCCCTTGTTGTAAATTCATATTTGGAAATTTAGATAATAAATAGGATATACTGTGATTCACTAGTTGTATTTGAAAATCTTTTGTTTAACTTGTTTAAAAAAGCAAACAATGCTTCTTTCAATGTATATATGTGAATATTAATGTAAATATTAATCTACGTATCTAATCTTAATATCAATACTTTTTTCAATTTATTCAATGTACTCATCTGAGATGTTAATTTATAAATATCTTGGAACTGTTTGGCTGCTATTTTATTCCAGGTTCTCAGTGATTGCAATCAGTGTATTTACCAATACATTAGTAACACCAAAAAATACAGTGAACCGAAATTAATACACTGGCCAAATCGAAAGTTGCAAACACGCTGTACAAAAATTCTAATAATTGAAATACTATTCAATAAAGAAAAAATTGACTTTTAAAATAAAGAATTTCACAAAAAATGACTAATAATTAAAGATTAACAAAAAATTATACTAATAAAAACTAAAACTCGTATAATGCTCTCTTGGATAATTCATATCTGGTGCATTGTAAAGAGTGGAGCTTGACTGAATCGATGATCCGGCATCTAAAAGGTTCAGCTACAAAAGACATAATTAATTGTATATCAGTAAAATGCACAATTGAATTTTTAGCTAAGCGAAAGCAAGTTAATTTTACCTCACTTAGAGCTATCTTTTTCTTTTTCTTCATGGCATTTGAGATCTTTTTTTCCAAGTTTGATCCAAGTCTGTTCTTGGGCCGGCCTCTTGTTTTAACATGTGGCGGGCTTTGAAGGTCATTCACATCGCTCAGTGTCACTTCTTCGTGGCATAACAAACTTTTTTTTTGCTTCTCTCTTTATATTCTTGCATCTCAGCCATGACCTTGTCAAATGCCCGGTGCAGAATTCTAGTCAACTCCTCAGACTCGGATGCAAATTCGCAGATATTGTACGGCTAAAACACCAATTCGTCGAATCTCTTACTTCTGGACTCTAGTAGAGGCTCATCTTAGTTGCTCTTGATGTGTATGTGCTTTCTCTTTATGTTCTTGCTCCAGCGTTCCAGTATGTATTTCGGTGCCACGTTATCCACTCGCTCAAAGCTTAGGATGCTTAGGGAATGGCAGCACAATATGCCCCTAGACTCGAACAGCAAGCACTGGCACTTTACCTCTCGTGATACTGTGTCGCAGGTGATGAAAAACTTGTTGAATGTGGAGTTGGAAACCTACTCTATGACTTCATATGTTGTGAAACCTAGAGTGGAATGCATTGATCTTGTGATACAGTTCACTTTACCTCTGAATTGAGCTTGAACTTTCCTGAACTTCTAATGGGTATATACATACTGAACCTGTGCCTCTATTGCTGATTTTGTTGCGCATGGTATCACAGTGTGAAAATCTGCAGCATCGAATTCTCTCTCTGCTTGCTAGGCAATTGTCGTATTGCTTCACGAATTGTCTCAAGGAGCTATTCCGTGTAATGAACTTGTTGAAAAATAAATGCATGCTCTCACTCCTTTGTGTGCTTCACATCCCAGCCCAGAAGTGGTGATCCAAGTAAACTGGAATCCATATATGCCGATCCTCGTACAGCTCTGCATAAAAAACCGAACCCATAAGGTGTGTGGTGAACCGAAAACAGTGCATGTTTTGAAAAAAAAAAGGTAAGGGCATGAAAATAATTCGAATTGAAACCTCAATTACCTGAAAGCCACTTGTTGCCTCCGAGGCCAAACTTTGTGAGGAAATCATTTCAGTTTCTGTCAAATGCGTCTTTTGTGTACGAGTTCCAAACAACATGGCTCATCTCTTGTTCAATATCGATGTGTCCCTTGTAGCCATTTAGTTTGTTTGGGATCTTCTTCATGATGTGCCAAATACACCAGCAGTGAATTGTTGTTGGCATGCATAGCTCAATTGCCCTTTGAATCGATGCGCATTGATCGGTAAGAATACCTTTTGGTTCCTTCCCTCTCATGCAACGTAGCCAACACTCAAATAGCCATTTGAATGAGTGAATGTCCTCATTTTTAATCAACGCACATCCAAGAAGTGTCGACTAGCCGTGGTGATTCACGCCAACAAAAGAACCTAAAACCAAATTGTACTTGCATAAATAAGCACACCCAGATCGTTGTGAACTGAAAGATACACATTCAAAGAACATGAAAATATATGTCACTGAACAAAATACCTGTTTGTATTATAGGTGGTGTCAAATGAAACCACGTCTCCGAAATACTCAAATGCATCCCTGCTTCATGCATCAGCCCAGAATGCATGTTTAATGCAGTGATCGCCTTCAAGGTTGAGCTCGAAGAAGAAATTTTGGTTCTTCTCTTTCATTCTTAGTAGGTACTTCCCAAATTCTTTGGCATCGTCTTCTTCGGAAATATTCCGTACTTTCTTTGTGATGTAATTCCTCACGTCTTTTTCTATAAAACCTAGTTCACGGTGGCTGCCAGCTGCTGTCACAAATGATTGGTAAGTTTTTCTCGGTCTGATTCCATCTTCCTTGTGGGTTTCAATGGTGCGACGCGCAAACATGCTAAGCTCCCTATGTTGTTTGAGCATCTCTGCCCGTTCTGGACAACAAAGATGTGAGTAATTCAAAACAACTTTGAAAATTGTCCAAAGACCGACGTTCTTCATTATGTGTACATAAATCCTGGCTGGACAATTTAACCCAGTTGAGGGGTTTGTTTTCAGAGTTGGAGATATCTTGGATTTTCACCTCACCTCTCTGGTGCATACAATTAGTTGATTCTTAATTTTGTCTCCATCCCGAGTCGTTTTCCTTATTTTGGTAGAAAACTGACAAGTTTGGAATAATGTTTATAGACCTTTGCAGCTTCTTCTAGTGTCTCGAAAATCATCCCCACCTTTGGGACAAATCTTTCATCCACAACACAGCTAGTTTGCACGGTGAACTGAAAACGTCATTAACGGTGAAACAATTCTATAATACTTACCGAACCGAAAGGTTACTCATAGTAAACGAAAGATAATCCATTATACAAAACCAAATTCGAAACAACTCTATCTACAATTTAAATATTATCAATTCAATTCAATTCAGATTCAGATCACCTCTGTCCATTCAATTCAATTCAAATAAAATTAGCAATTGCATTCCATTGAATTCGATTCAAAATTCAATAATTCAAACCTCATCAAATTGATGCATTTCGGAAGAATAATCCAAATCGCATTCATTCAACTGATTTGAAGTTGATTCATTCATTGTTTCAATTCAAAAGTCCATATCGAAGAAAAAAAATGAAGAAGAAGAAGAACGATGAAGCTAATTACGTCAAAGTCGATCCAGATCCATAATGTAGAGAACAAGGAATTTTATTAGGTTGAAGAAGAAAAAAGAAGAAGACAAAGAACGCGAACAGAGAAGAAGAAGAAGAACGAAAACGCGAGAAGAGAACAAGGTTTATGTTGAGAAAGGTTTACGTTCAGAAAAGTTTATCAGGCATAAAAGGTTTACGCTATATGAGGTGCGTGTATAACAAATGGCTGTGGGATGGGAAAACACGCGTGTGGAGAAAGTTACTTGGATAACATCCATGTATTACATGGATGTAGAGCTTTTCCGTTCTTTTTAACCCAATGGAGAATAAAATCTATTGTAGCTAAAGTAATAATCCTTAGTCTACCACCTAAACTCATTTGTTTATGCATAAAATAAGGCTCATATTATATTATAAATACATTATCAATCGGTGTTTGGAGTTTCATTATCTTTACAACGAAATAATGAGAAGGTTGATAAAATCCAAATCCAAAACTCAAATAGCACTTACAGCCTTACAGGCTTACAGCATATTACCAAAAAGGAACTTCCATGCAATGGAAGAAGGTTAGAAAACAAAATAAGCGGGTTCATATATATAAATTTACAATTTATAAGAGAGTTTGTAATGGCAGTATAATACATATTCAATTTAAGTGTTATAGTAAAATTCTTCGTCCAAAATTATATAAGCTAAACTAAAGAGACCAAACAAAAAAAAAAAAAAAGAAAGAAACCCATGTTGCCAACTGAATTAGATTTTATCAATAGCTTCATGCTTTTTATTCTGTTCTTTTGAAACTTCATTCTTCGTATTCTCTTCTTTCTTTTCATCAAACAGACTAAATGCAAAGCTTTCTCAAGAAAAAACTTGGGATAAACCCAAAATTATAGAACTGATAAAAGATGTGAAAAGTCAGAGAGAATATAAACCAAAAGAAATAAGCATATCTAATTACTCTAATATGTTCTTCACATAAGGAGGTATAAATTAGAAAAGAGACTTTGAACGAGAATCCTTAATAATGTGAGGCTGTTCATGTTCATTGATTTTGCACAAATATGCTCGAGTTAATACAAAATTTGACCCTGAAATTTGAGATCAAACTTAAATTGATCTCTGAAATTTTAATTGACCGAAATTAAAGCCCCAAATTTACAAGGTTACTCACCTTAGTACTTGAACTCATCTCCGTGAAAGGCGTGTTAATTTAGCACCTTAACTTGTCATGCTGGATAAGATAAAATGACGTCGTTTTATATTGACGCTCAATCTTTAACGAAATATCATAGTTTCACGTAACACTTCTCTTTCTCATTAGTGATGGTCATAATACGACAAACGTTTTACCCCATTTGTTTGAAACGACATCATTTCATTGAAGATTAGATGCCAATATAAAATTACGTTGTTTTGTTTTGTTCTATATGGCATGACAAGTTCATGTATTAAATCAATGTCATTAACAGAGATGAACTTAAGGCTAACGCGAGTTATGATTATAAATTTGGAAGGTCTAACTTGAGTCATTTAAAATTTTAAGTGTAAATTTAAGGGATCAAATTAAATATCAACTCGCTTATGCTCCTGGCCCTGTACCATCTATATGCAGTACATGAACTCTTCCCTTCATCTCTATTCTATTCCCCTCCACCTACGGCCATCATTCCTCCGCTGTGGATCAACCGGGGTACTTCCTCTTTGTTCTCCTTTTCCAGCCTCTTTTCATTGCTCCCTTTTCTCTTATCATCCTTCCTCTTCATTCTCCTTTTCCAGCCTCTGCTCATTGCTACCTTTTCTCTCATAATCGCATTTCGGCGACACCCTACCTCTTCGCCAGCTCAATTTCTTACTGACCCATCCTCTTGGGAGGTTTTCTTTTCTTTTCTTTTTCAAAAGAAATCCAATGTCTATCTTAGGGGAACAAAGAACATAGAAACAGAACTAGAGCATTTGAAATTTAAATGCAAATCTACTTAGAGAATTCTAATATTCTATAACTGATCCGAGGGCAGACAAAAGAGATTTGTATTAGACCCTTCATACGTAAAACTTTGTCGAATATTCCTGATATGGACCAAATACAATAAACTAAAGTTAAAACATTGCATAAAATGGTGGTGTATGCTTAAACGGTTATACTATATATATGATACCTAATAAAATACTATAATTCATATAACCGATTCCCCCTCAAAAGGATAAGATTGTTTTGTTGTAATCATAACTATTTTGTAAATCATAACGCTGACAGAAATACTCTGTTCGTTCCAGTGTTTAGGGTGTTTTTTTCTTTTGAGGAGCAAAAGTATCTGGTAAATGTAATACCATGTGAGAATGTATGTCACCAACATAGTATTCAACAATGCAAGTTCACTGTGCTCAATAGAAACTATAAAATCTTTATACCAGAATTGTCTAAAAGGATTACAACAATAGCATATCTTAACATCCTTAGAGAATGGGCATAACCATTAGAATCAAAATGGAGGGAAAATTGGAACGGCCAATCATTGGGTGACACCTAGACAACCAAAGGCTGAATCCTACCAATCTATTAAAATATTAAGAGATTTGTTGAGACTTGTTCAGAATAACTCCCTCATACTTCACTTGGAACCATTTCATGGCGTCCTCTTTGGTAACCCTGTGCTGAATTCCAACACGGGACTTCTGTCTCCTGCGCCTTCCAACTCGGTATCCTGGTCGCTCCAAAACAATGAAGAAGTCCATACCATAGATACCAGTGGAAGGATCATACCTGAAGCAGAATAAAACATAACATTAAGCCCAAGCATAAATAAAACCCACAATTAAAAACCATTTTGAAATCTTTCTACACTACGTCCAAAAGTAAAGCAAATCCAATTGAACCGACACCAAGTTTCTTTATGTTGAACATCATTGTTTAATATGAACAAATAATAAGCCTCGGCGCTTTTTATTCTGACAACCAAAGAACTTGGAAGGTAATGAAACAAAAGTCAGTTAACATAAATTCACGGGAACGAATTGAAAACTGAGGGAATTGGCAGTGCCATGTAGAAGTCTTGGTTTCTTAAACCCATCAAGCCTTGAAAACAACTTAACCAACCACTTGATGAAATAGAAAAACACTAAAACATTAGGAGTTTTGCGGCAGAGTCAAAGGTTGCAGCAAGTGGAGCAAATAAGTTCAGATAAATCCAAAATTTGAATACAGATAGTTCTGCAGCAGAAAAATGTAAAATAGTCACAGAAATCCAATAGCTTACTTGATTCCCAAATCGATATGCTCCTGAATACCAAAGCCAAAGCAGCCAGTCTCAGAAAAGTTTCTCCTCAAAAGTTCGTATTCTTTAACCTTCAAACCACTCTCCAAAAGCTGCATTGCCTTGTCACCTCGAACAGTGACATAGCATGCAATCTTCTCATTCCTTCTAATTCCAAAGGAACGGACAGTGTATCTTGCTGTGAAAACCAAAAGAAATAAGATAAAACCAAATCAATGACAAGACAGCCACAGATGCCAACATATCAGAGCAAAGATAAATTGGTAACAGATTTAACTTAGGATAGGAGGACTACAAATTCAGTGGAGCTATAAGAACAGTATTAATCATATGAACTGTAATACTAAAAATGCAAAATTGTAAGTCAGCAATAACTTTGGGATAAACAGTAGACTTGATGTAAAATAAGTCATAATGCTAGTACTAACCCTATCCCTCTCTGAATCCCAGAATAGCTGAAGAGTGAATTACACGACACAGCTGGTTCTCATTCATGGCAGTAATTAAATCTGTTTAGTAAATATATTGCTAAACCCAAATAACCATTATCTCTAACACAACGCATGCTTTCACTATTCTATTCTATAAGAGAAGCCGGAGAAAAAAACAGAACCCTGGGTAGAAACCATAAAAAAAGTAGACTCAATACCAACACTAAGGTTTGAAGTTAGAACCTTTTTGACATTCATTTCACTTGCAACATACATAATATGACGCAAATTACTTTGTAAACAACCCTAATCAATAGAACCTGAGAGTCATACAAATTCATTACGACCAGAATTATTCAACTATTCATTAATCATTATAATAACTAACCTTTGGAAAACACTGGGGTTTGGCCACTAAGTTGCTCTAGCACCTGCAAAAAAACAGACAACAACTTTAATTATAAATAAAAAGAAAAATTAAAAGAAGAAGCAATGCGAGGCGAACCTTAGCGGCTCTAGTGAGACGATCTCCACTCTCACCCACGGAGATGTTGAGAACGAGCTTCTGCACCTTAATCTCTCTCATTGGATTCGCAAGTTTCTTCTCCGAAGCCTGTTCTCATTTACATTCCAAATCAACACAAAAACAAGCAAATAAAAGAAGACAAGAGAAGATCTGAGCGATTACCATTGGATTTGGATTTGGATTTGGATTTGAGCTAATATGAAGGCGGCAGAGTACAGGACCAGCGGCTACAGCAATCAAAGAGAATGTGAAGTGTAAGCCGGCGTTTATAAAGGAACCAAAACCCTAAACCCTAACCACAAATAACATTATGCGAATAAGGACAGAGAGAATCACATAGATTCAACAATTATGATATCCACTCAAAACGCACAAAACAATTAATTGTGCGCAAGGCATGAGAAATTCGAGTTGAAATGGAAATGGTGAAAGAGATAGATCGGTAAATGATTGGACGAAAGAAAAGCGTAACAAACCGAATAGTTGCCGAGATGCGCAGTTGCAGTGCTTCAGCTTCGGACTTCGGAGGCAGCTACGCCACCTCATGCATTTTATACTTCATGCTTAGGTTGCCCTAATTTTTTTCCCTTTTTTTTTTTTGTTCTTTTGGTTCGTGTTGCCTAATTTTCTTAAGCGCCTTCCATTTTTTTTGGGTGCTGAGAGTGGGCCTAAGCCTACTGACTAGGAAGAAAGAAGAATATCTTCGTAAACCGAAAAAAAAAAAGACTATCTTAACTAAGAGTAGAAATTTTGTTGGAGGTTTGGTTGATGGGCATATTATTGATTTTTTATTAAAATAAAATAAAAAAATATTATTTTCAAAAATTTATTTTTTAACTTTAATTTCTTAAATATGAGTTTTTTAAAGAACATTCGTTGCGCCCCGACGAACTTTATAATTCAAATTCTAAAAAAATGGCTAATTCAACTTCTTAAGTTTCACAATAGACAATGGCAATTATTATTATCGTCTCCAGAGAGTATATAGGAATAAGTCATATTTTTATTGAAAAAAATATATATTTTTTTAATTTATAATGAGAAAAAATCCTTGTTAAATATGACTTATTTCTCGTGTATCTGTGTATTTCTAGAAACGATGACAATAGCTTATAAATTTAAAAAAATAATTATTTTTCCAATAAAAATATGAGTTATTCCTGTCTACTCTTATGTACTCCTATGTACTTTGGGTTTCGTTTGATTAGTGGTGGAGATAAATAAGACACCGACACAAATACACAAAATGACATAGACACAATGACACATGAAATTTGAGAACTTGTTTGGTACTCAAGGACATAACACTATTTGTAATTTACCATTCTAACAAAATGACAATGTTATCCCTGCCACAAACCATCAACACCACTTCTTTACCATTATTTCAGTTCAAATTACCACTATTAAAACCACTATAACCACCTCTCTACCACCATTTTAATACAAATTACTATTAATAATAACAAACACAAGATAAATTAAAAATTCAAATCCAATCTAATTTAATATTTAAACACAATTTTCAATCGATATTTAAATAATAATAATAATAATAATAATAATAATATATGAATTAAAAAAATAGAGAACTAAATGGATCTGGCAACGAAGAAGAGAGACGGAGGAATTGTAGAAGAGAAGCGGAGGCAAAATTAGAAGAGCTGGAGAGACCAAAATAGATTTATGAGGCACATTGAGAGAGGGAGAGGGAGGCACGACAGAGGTGGTGAAGTGGATTTAGTAAAGACTGATGCAAAGTAGAGGCGGCGACGAATCTAAGCAGAAGGAGGCTCAAAGATGAGGGAGCCAGGGAGGGAGAGAAGAGTTGAGGCAGTGGAGAGGAGGAGGAGGAGGAGGAAGAGGAGGAGGAGAAGAGGCGGCAAGAAAGGACAAAGGAATGGAGGTAGTGGAGAGGACAGAGAAAGTGAGGCGGTGGTTGGGGTGGGAGGTATAGAGGAAGAAAGGAGGCAATGAGAAAGAAGGTGAGAAAGAAGAGAAAAAGAAGTGGATTAGGGTTAAAAGGAGAAGTGTATAAATGAAAATAAAAAAAGATAACAGGGATAAAAGTGGAAATAAAAAAATGTGTCTGTGTCTCAAATCTATGTCACATGTTAAAGATGAGACACAAAAAACATGTATTTTGTGTCTATGTGTGTGTCACCGTGTCTGTGATAATTTTTGTGTCTCATTAAACAAACAATATACATGTGTCACCGTGTCCATGTCTCTGATAGATATGGACACCATCCAAACGGGCCATTGGAGACGATAATAATGGTTGCCATTGTCTATTGTAAAGCTTAAGAAGTTGAGTTAGTCATTTTTTTAGAATTTGAAGGGGAGTTTCGCCCTGGGTTTACGCAAACTCTATAAAAATTATAGAGTTCGCGGGAGGTGCGGTGAACTTGCTTTGAAAAAGAACTCATATTTGGGAAATTAAAGTTGAAAAATAGAATTTTGAAAAATAATCATTTTTTATTTTATTTTAGTGAAAAATCCAGTATATCATATGCCTCCTTAACAACCACATGGATTCAAGTCCAACAAAAGAAAAAATGAACCCCAAAATGAATCTATGTAGTGTGTGTGAGTGTGTTGTATGGGTGTGTGGTGCATGAATATTGCCTAGTATTAGGGGGTTGTCTAATCCACCTAACAAAAAAAATATTTTATCTCTTCTCTTAACAACTGTCAACATTGACCAACCACCATGAGAGGTGGCTATGTCTAGGGAAAACATTCGAGGGCACATGAGCCAAGAAAACTACTAAGAAGGGACAAATAACAAAATCATATTAAGGGCTGTCTAATCCACCTAATAAAAAAAAACTTTTTCTCTCTTTTTTTAACAACTGTTAACATTGACCAACCACCATGAGAGGTGGCTATGTCCAGGAAGAACATTCGAGGGCACATGAGCCATGAAAACCACTAAAAAGGGACAAAGAACAGAATCATAAGAGCATGAAAAAGGTGAAAAAAGGAGATGAAGGAGAAGCATTTACGGGGGACACCACTTTGGTTCTTAGAGAAGAAGATTGGATGATTGATGATTGGGAGGGAGACAAGAAACTAGAAGGCCCAAAGAAATCTTTCAGTGAAGTAGGACAAAAAACCTATCACTATGGAGGAGGACGATCCGACCGACTCTGAATGGAAAGACGAGACAAAGAACGGTGAGGAAGAAGAAAACAAAAAGAGCAAAAGCCATGGGGCTAATACCACAGGAGGAAAACTAAGAATCAAAGTGGAGAAGAAAGATAAAATTATAGCCATGGAGTCTTTACGAAACCCTTGGTGGAAAGCTTTGATCGTGAAACTTATGGGGAGGAGAATCTCACTACCCGTCCTTAGTAGAAGACTGGAGATAATGTGGAGAAAGCAAAAAGATATTGAAGTTATAGATTCAGAAAATGATTTTTTCATTGTTAAGTTCTATTCTCAAGAGGACCTTGATTTTGCTCTAACAGGAGGTCCTTGAAAGATCTTCAACCACTACATATTTATCAGGTCTTAGAAGCCGAACTTTAATCTGATGGAGGCCACCATTGATAGGCTAACATCTTGGGTGAGATTGCTAGGACTGGCTATAAAATACTATGAGACAGAGATGTTGAAATCCATAGGCAATGTCATTGGGAGAACTCTCAAAGTAGATTCCAATACAAAAGAAAAAAGCAGGGGTAAATTTACAAGATTGTGTGTGGAACTAGACTTAACAGAGCCCTTAGTCTCACAATATGCTATCAACGGAACAAGATGCATGGTGGAGTACGAAAGAATACACATGATATACTTCTTCTGTGGTATGGTGGGGCATGACAAAGATAAATGTCCAAGAAAAAGCAAGAAGACACAAGAGTAGGATGGAACCCAAACCAGAACAGACAATAATGGCAGAAAAGGAGAAAATGAACAGACACTTCAAAGGAAAGGATATGTGGGTAATATTGAAAAACAAAATGAAAATAAGGGTAAAGAAGTAATTAGAAAGGAACACAACACGTACGGCCCATGGATGGTTGTCCAAAAGCCAATGCATGGAAGGAAATCAGGAAGGACAGGTAGTGGAACAGGTAGTGGATTGGAGGGAGAGACAAGCACAAGAGGCAAATCTTCCTCGTACGAGACTAGGTACGCTGCCTTACAAAAGGTGAATGAGAATATCCTAATAGAAAATGAGAATAGAAGCACTAATCATGTGGAGCCTAAGAATATCCCCCTTTTGAAAACAACCATAGCTAACCCTGGCCGACCCAAGACAAAACCAAAAAGCACCCGACCTCATAATACCTAAAATCATAAAGAGTCTAAAACTACAAAGAACACCCCATTATACCAGACATAAAAGGCCCATAATAAGTCCATTTTTTAGCCCACTTCAGCAATCACACAACAGCCCCATCCTCTAGAAAACACCTAACCTTAACCAATCCAACAACACATCTGATATTCTAATAGTGCCCACAACCCGATTCACCCCCAAAAGATTCACAAATCCAAACCATGAATCAGATATGCCCTTAAGCACCACAACTAATATGACAACCCAACATCATTCACACAACTCCCTTCAAGACACAAACATGGTAGATTCAGATGTTTTAAAAGCAGCCCAAAATAGAAAAGAGCAAATGGAACATTTAAATCCTAAACCTCCAGACTTACACTCTATTGATTTTGATATAATGATTGAAGATGCACTTTAATATGAAGCTAACAGAGAAATCCAAATGTCGATGAAGACATGGAGGAGGAAGAAAGAGAAATTCCAGTTGAAAAGGGAGAGATTGTGATGCAAAGTAATAATTCCCACTAGGGGATGAAGTTATGACACTAACCTGATTAGGCTGGTCGCGACTATTTTGACCCCTTTTTAATAATGTTCTCATGATAGTTCTAGCT
This sequence comes from Arachis stenosperma, assembly GCF_014773155.1. Lineage (NCBI taxonomy): Eukaryota > Viridiplantae > Streptophyta > Magnoliopsida > Fabales > Fabaceae > Arachis > Arachis stenosperma. The sequence goes on along the minus strand of NC_080385.1, from coordinate 50,952,631 downwards.
TGGAATTGTAGAGGTGCTGCTAGTCAAGCTTTTATCAGGGCCTTGACAAAAATTATAAAGATTCATAAACTTGATGTAGTGATCCTCATGGAAACTAGGTGCAGCGAGGAATAACCCCACAAAAGGTTAGGGTTTAAGCTCAGCAATTTTGAAGAAGTTATAGGTTTCAGCGGTGGAATATGGACCTTGTGGAATAATCCCAACCTGAATACTGTTATCCTTCACTCACAGTCACAATTTATTCACATGGAGATAAGAGAAGGCAATAAGAAAGAATGGAACCTCACAATCCTTTATTCCAGCTTTCAAGTAAGTAACAAAACCTAATTTGGCCTACCCTCAAGAACATAGCAAATACAATGAGCAAGGAGTGGATGATTCTAGGTGATTTTAATGAACTAGCTAATCCTACAGAGAAAAAAAGAGGAGGGCAAACTGACTTACAAGCTTGTAGAAAATTCAACATGTGGATAAATGATTGCTCCCTAATAGATCTTGGATATGTTGGCTCCAGATTCACCTAGAAGGGGTCGAAATGGGAAGACTTAGATAGAGTTTTCAAGAGACTAGACCGAACTCTAGCGAATGCCAATTGGAGAATCAGATTCTTGGATGCAAAAGTTGAGGTGCTCCCTAGAACCAACTCTGATCATCATCAACTTCTAATCACCCTAGAACCCTTAAGCGATACTTCAAGGGAGAAGCCTTTCAGATACGAAGCCATGTGAAGCATGCACCCAGAGTTCAAGGATTTTGTAAACAAAAACTGTCATACTTAGAGCCCTCTTGACCCATCTCTCCGGTCATTGACTAGGAATTTACAAAAATGGAACAAAGATATCTTTGGCCACATGAAAAAACAAAAGAGGAGAATTCTTAATAGAATAGAGGACATCCAAAGATCTTCGAACTGTTGCAATAATCCTTTCTTGGAGGAATTGAAAACTGAATTGAACAAGGAGCTAGATGATATCCTTAGCAAAGAAAATATTATGTGGATGCAAAAATCCAGAAATGCTTGGATAGTGGATGGAGACTAGAACATCCGTTACTACCACACTAAGATGATTATTAAAAGAAGAAATAGCAAAAATATAAAATTAAGTCTCAAGAAGGAGATTGGATAGATGAAGAAAGAGCTTTGGGATCCCATATTGTCGACTTTTTCAAGAGGTTGTATAAGAAAGAGGTGACCGGGACGAGAGTGTTCAAAACCAATAGAACTTGTCCTCTAGTCGAGGTTAGCAGTAGTCGAATAAGCCCTTCTACCCCCAAGGGATTAGGAAATTAAGAGAGAAATTTTCAACATAGGCACCTTGAAAGCGCATGAACCTAATGAATTTTCTGCTATTTTCTATAAGGAGAATTGGGACATCATAAAGGAGAGTGGTATGAAACTGCAATAAAATGTTGATCTCCCTTATTCCAAAGACTCAGGTATCAAAATTTATAATATAATTTTGTCCTATAGCCCTTTGCAATGTTAGCTACAAGTGCATTACAAAGATCATTGTGAAAGACTAAAGAATGCGTTAGAGAGTAGAATAGCCCTTCACCAATCTAGCTTTGTGCCTGAAAGAAAATTTTAGGATAATATTTTAATTGTCAAAGAACTTTCCCATATCATGAAGAGGATGAGGGGTAAGAAAATATTTATGGCAATTAAATTTGATTTGAAAAATCCTATGATAAGCTTAGATGGGGTTTTATAAAAGGGTTTCTAGAGGAGTTTGAAATTCCAAAAAGATTGACCAGAATTATAATGGAACATGTCACCTCCACCAACCTACAACATTCTCTAGAATGGAAGGAAAACAGAAAAGTTCTCTCCCACAAGGGGAATACAACAAAGAGACCTCATTTCTTCTTACCTTTTTGTTATTGCTATGGATAATTATCTCTAGTGTAACACCTTACTATACAGAACTTTACGCTTAAGTCATAAATCAATGATAGCGAGGCATTACTACACTTAGACTTATATATATATATATATATGGAAGGATAATATTAAAATTGGGAGCCCATAAGAAAAACTCAAACATCGTAAGTCGTTACAACACATGTACGTATTAAAGCCAATAAGCATCATATATAAAAGTTGGAATATCAGAGGTTCGACTAAGAAAATTCATATTAGAGTTTATACACAATAGGTGCTAATCTCGACACGCAAAGAAAGGTAGGCTAAAATTTTATATCACTAGAGAAAATACAAAATAATAAACCCATCTCCCCAATAAAAAGCCTCCAAGAGTGAAGGTTGTAATAGGCTTAGAGAAGGGGGGGTTGAATCTATGCCTTTCTTTTAAGTTACTGAAATGACCCTTTAAAGTAAACTTTCAATTCTAATTCTGTTTGAACTCAGCAGCGGAAAATTTATGAGACAATTTATTTTTGTCTCGTGAATATCAGAAAACATAACATAGCAGAGAAGAGAGAAGCTAACACCAGCATGTATCCTGGTTCGGTTGCCATGTGCTATGCAACCTACGTCTAGTCTCCTCCACAACAATGGAAGAATTTCCACTACAGTTATAAGTATTACATACCCCAATTCCACAGGATTGACACAATCCTTTCACACTCAAGTTCTAACCTAACTTTACATTGGCTATGCTAATACCTAACTCTTTACTCTTAGTGCTAACCCAACTAAGAAAGGGATACCTCACAGGTACAAGATACAAGACAGAGACATACCTAAAGAAATCTGAAATAACTCTAGGCTTTTCTCTCAAGTGTATCACTCAGCCACTTTTCACTCATAGGCTTTTACTTGAGCTCTCTCAATATGCCTTTTTACCCAAGAAATTACGGAAAGATAAACACTGAAAAGTAAAATACAATCTATAAAAACATGAAGGAGATTTACTCATCAACAGCCTCTTTGCTATGTGATAAACCAGATTTGCAAGCCTCTGATTTAGCACTTCAGTATTGGTCGAATGCTTCTTTGAAAGAAAGCATTATCCAACTAGAGGAATTTCGTTAGGGAACTCTTCACCGAACACAACTCACCAAACTCTGGTTTTTTCTCCTTAGTTCTGAAAGAAAAAAAATCCTCTTTTATCTCCTTGCATGTAGCTTGGTTGTTCTTCCTAGGTCAACCCTTGAGCAGTGTGCTTCACCAACCCAGCCGTTCACTTTCTTCTATTTACCTCCAAAAATGGAATGCTGGAACAGACCCTTTTTTGCTTGACCGAAAGCCTTAGATCAGCAAAGATATAAGTTTCAAAGGTAAACTTGAATCTAAACCATTTATTTTTGCTTTGGGTTCAAGTTCCTTTCTTGACCGTTGATCCAAAGCAGAACTCCATAACATCCATTTTTTTATTTTACTAGAAATGGGTATGAGTAGAAGAAGGTAGGTTTCAATCAAGCTATCAACATGCATTTAAGTGGAAACAATCTACATTTATCTTCTGATTAAGTTAGAGGAGCCCTTTGCTTTTGGCTTCATTGATTTGACCTTTTCTTCAAGAAGCTTCTTCTTTTTTTTTCTTCTTTGTGTATTGTCAGAAAGACCAAGCTTGCAACCAGGAACTCTTCTTTTCTTCTAGGATGTCAACCTTGGCATTGCCATTTTGTCATGCATGGGTGAGAGAGGAGAAGAACGAGAACAAAGAGTTGGTTCTGTGGAGAAGGGATTAGTTCAGATGCAAATGAACTTTAGTTACTTGGTTAGCCACTAAGTTAGATAAGAAATGGACTTAGATCACCTAATGGGCTTGCTTATGATATGGGCTCACTTCATCAAATTTGAGGCCTTTGTGATTAGGCTTTCTCATTCTTTCTTCTTTAATAAAATAAGTAGGAAGGACGAAGCTCTCTTTTTTGTGTTTTGTTGCTGGCCGGAGCAATAAGAGAGAGTGAAGACATCAATATTGTATGAGAAGCTTGGTAGGATCAACTTGGGCTTGAATTTTCTTCTTTTACTTCTCAGCCCATTTAGTTTTTGTTCCGAGGGTTACCTGAAACTATAGGTCGATCTCGGATGAGATCTTCTGTTCTGGTCGGAGTTGTTGTGTCCGACCTGTTTGACTTGATGGTGGTGCTGATCCTTTGTCCCCGGAGGGTGGGGGTACCTGCAAGGGACTCCGATGCTTAAGTTAGCAAGGGTATTAAGCAGGTATTGTGTAGAATCAGAGTATGAGTTATATCTGGGTGCTCCAGTGTATTTATAATGGTGTAGAGTGACCTCTTTAGATGAGATAAGTTAGTTATCTTTATCTTATCTTATCTTATCTTATCTTTGACTGGGGTCCTCGCATCTTCAAGGGAACCGCCCTTCTCTCTATAGGCTTGGGATGCCTTTGGATTTTGGGTCGTGTTCCTCTGTTTGGGCCCTTTATTCGGCTTTCCTGGTAGTTTGGCCGAGCTCTTTGAGAAGAGGTCGGGTTGTCCTGACTTAAGGAGGTCAGTCTCTTTGTCGGTAGAACATCTCGGGTTGGACAGCTCAACCCAGGGTATGAACAGTGCCCCTGCTTGAGCTCGGTCTTCCTTTTGAGGTTGAGTCTTTAGTTTTAAGACTTTGATCCTTCTCGGGTGAAGCCGAACTCGAGCATTTCGTCGTTTTTGTCTTTGTAGGTTCCCTTTTTGAATGCAGAACCTTTCGCTTCCTTTGAAAACGCGCGCTTTTGGATTAGCGTCCTGGCCTTGGGAACGTGCGAGGGTTTTTAATGCCCCATTAATTGGTTTTTGATGCTCTGTTTCTCTTGGCTTTTATTTTGAAATTTACTCTCAAAAAATGTTTTTCTCCTCTCTTGCTTTTGCTGTGACTTCCCTTTTTCTCTTCTCCTTCTGTTTTCTTTTGAAAACTTACGTTTCTTGGTGTTTCTTCTTGCGACGTTTGTTTGGCGATCGTAAGTGCTTTCGACGGCGATTTCTGTCCTCCTCGTCTTCAACCTTCTTCCATATTCTTCTCCTTTCTTAGGTTGGTTTTGCTTTCCCTTCACCGTTTATTTCTGCTGCATTGTGTTTGATTTTGAAGCTTTGATTTTGACTTGAGTGCATGTTGGAAAGCTTGAATTTTTATCGCACCTGGTTTGTTACTGTGATGCATGCTTTTTCCTTTTGACCTTACGTATGCTTCTGAGTGTATTTTCCTGGTTTTGGCTCTTTAGGGCTTTGTATGCTACTGCTGATTTCTGAACTGTTGTAACTTTTTCTTTTGGCGGCTCCTTTGATCTTCTTCGCGTTTGTTTTTCTTGGAAAGGGTTTCTCTTTGTTCTTGCTGTGGGTTTCTGTTGGGACATTAGTCTTGTAGATTTTCCTAAATTTTTGTTCCCTGATTGCCTCCAAAGGATGCCCCTGGACCTTCTTGGTGTGGGTCATGAGGTTTCCTTTTGCTGTTTGTGCCGTGTTTGGACTGTGCAGGCTGAGTTGCTTTGATTTCATCCGAGATGTTTTTAGTAATCCACTCTCCTTTTCTTGTTTGTAGGACTAGTTGGCTATGTCTTCTCGCAAAAATATTATAGAGACATCTTCTAAGGTTCCTGAGGGTATGTTCGATTGGTTGGACTCCCTTGTTTTGATGTGTGCTTCTATGGTTAATGCTGAATTCTGTGTGGAGCTTAGGAAGCATCACCATCTCTGTAAGAGTAGGGATCATGAGAAGAATTATGAGTTGGTGGCACTTGACTCTAAGGAGAGGGTTTGCTTCCTTGTCCTGACCCAGAGGGAGCGCCTTTTTTTATGCCTATGACTATTTCTTCAGCCAGTTGGATATCACTTTTCCTTTTACCTCGTTTGAGACCGATTTGTTGTGGTCGTGTAATGTAGCTCCTTCCCAGCTTCATCCAAACTCTTGGGGCTTTATTAAGATTTTTCAACTTCTTTGTCAAGAACTGAATGTTACCCCTTCTCAAACTCTTTTCCTTTACTTGTTTGTTTTAACTAAGCCCGGGATCTCTTCAAAAAAGAAAGCCTCATGGGTTTCTTTTAGATCTGCACAAGGACATAAGGTTTTTACCATGTACGATGAGTTTTTTAGGGACTTCAAGAATTATTTTTTTAAGGTTCAAGCTGTTGAGGGAGCTTGTCCCTTTTTTCTGGAAGCGAATGGAGAGCCATCCTTCCCTTTACATTGGCAGCAGAATGTAGTAGTGTCCCGTTATACGTGGGAGATGCTTGATGAGGTCGAACATGCCTTTGTGACGGTTTTGGAGGATCTTTGGGGGGAACCTCCTCATTTAGATACCAAAAAATGTTTGGGAAACCCCTCTCTTGTCCGAGATATATTGGGTATTACTTGATGTAAACTATTTCTTGTTTTTTGCTTTTCCCCTTTCTTCCCAGTATGATAAATTGTTGTTTTCCATTTTTCAGAGATGGCAAAGAATAATGATGCAATGAAGGCCTTCAAGAAGACGAGGAAAGCTACTACAGCTCAAAGCACCTTGCCCCGTGTAGATGGGGAAGGGACTTCTCAGGTCCCATTGAAGCGGTCTGTGCCGAGCTCTCCTGGCCCGAGGAGAATGATCCCGACACCTCGGGTCCGTTTAGTGGATCCCTCACAATCTTCTACTGCTGCTGTGGTTTCTTCTTCGGCCGTCCCTCCTCCTAAAAAACCTCAAACCGTTGAACCTTTCAATTTGGATGCCCCGGATTTTGACCCTATTGGCTTTGTAGACCAGCAGATCGCACCTTATGGTGCCCTCTCTATGGATGATGTATCTCTCCTTCATCACCTAGATTTCATAACTCGGAGTAGCGTTAAGATGGCTCATATGAGAGCCGCTCTGTATCGGATTGCTCAAAATCTTCCTCTGCATGCTACCAAAGCCTTTATGGAGGAAGCTAAGTGAGAGTTTGATCGGATAAAGGGTATGAAGGAGGAGTTTGAAGCGGAGGTGACTATACTGAAGAAGGAGTTAGAGGGGGAGAAGGCTAGTTCCCTTGCTTTGGCAGTTTCTATGCGGTTGGCCGAGGACACAGCCTTGAGACACAAAGAAAGCTATGTCACGTCCTACCGGGAAGTGATGCGTCTTCGGGAGGAGTTAGAGTCGGTTCGGGTTGATTATTCCGAGCTTCAGGATCACCTTGTGGGTAGCGTAACTGCTGCTTATGAGAATCTGAAAGAGCAGGTCCGGGTTCTTGCCCCCGGAGGTCAACCTTGCTTTGTTTAGTTTGGATAATGTCGTGAAGGATGGCAAAATCGTTCCCGATGATCCTGATGATGATGATGTTGAGCCTCCTTCTGAGCCTGTTGCCAAAGCTTTTGTTGTGTCGGCCTCTTCAGCTCCTGCTTGTCCCGATGTAGATCCTGATTGTCAGATATTGAATTGGGATGAAGGGATAGTGGATGCAGTGCCTCTCCAGACTCACCCTCCTTCACCCCGTGCTGATGCTGCCGAGAAGCCTTCGGGTGCTTGATTGATTTCTGTAATTACTTTGTGTAGATAGCCCGGTTTGTGGGCTTTTGAACTCTTAATTTTGTTGACTTTCGACACCTTTTTAGTTGTTGGTTTTAGCAATTTTATTTTTATAAACAAAATAGTTTCCCGGCTTTGTAGGCTGAATTTGTTGGCCTCTGAAGCTGGCTATTATTATGACTTTCTGTTTTTATATCATATCTATTTGCGCTTGTCTTGGTATCTTCGTAGTCTTTGAGAGTATTGGGTTGATCAGCTTGATTCCTTTGCCTAACGCTGCTTTCAACAATTTTAAAATTTTGTTCAGGTCTTTGTTAGGAATTATAATACTGAGATTGCCGATTTTTTCAACTTGGTTTTTGCCCGAGTTGTTTGTTTGTAACCCTCCTTTTTGGACTTTACTTAGGTCTCTTTCAGGGGTAGCTTTATCATGTCGGATCCTATTGAGTTACTTGGTAATCCTCTTTCTTGGACCTTGTTCAGGTCTCTTTCAGGGATTACCTTCTGTAACTTTATATCTTGGGCCGACTTCATCATGTCGGGCCTTGTCGAGTTACTTGGTAATCCTCTTTCTTGGACCTTGTTCAGGTCTCTTTCAGGGATTACCTTTTATAACTTTATATCTTGGGCCGACTTCATCATGTCGGGCCTTGTCAAGTTACTTGGTAATCCTCTTTCTTGGACCTTGTTCAGGTCTCTTTCAGGGATTACCTTTTGTAACTTTATATCTTGGGCTGACTTCATCATGTCGGGCCCTGTCGAGTTACTTGGTAACCCTCTTTCTTGGACCTTGTTCAGGTCTCTTTCAGGGATTACCTTTTGTAACTTTTTCGTAGGAGTCCGACTTCATCATGTCAGGCTCTTCTAAGTTATAGTAATCCTCTTTTATAGGGTTGGCCAGACCTCTTTCCAGGGCTTTACTTATAACTTGAGTTGTTGTGGCTGGTCTGACTTCTTTATGCCGGCCAGTTTTCAAGTTATTTTATAGCAATCCATTTTATTAGGACCTCGTCAGGTCCTTTCTAGGATCACTTTCTATAACTTCTTGCATTATTCTGTTTTCATCTTTGCCGATTTCATAGAGTTCGGGTTTTAACCCTCGTTTGGTCGACCTTTTAATGAATTTGGTTTTCATCTTTGGTGTTTATCGTGATCGCGCAGTGAATTTGGTTTTCACTTTCTGTCGATCTGTAGCTTTATAATCGGGCGATGAATGTTTCGGAATAATGTGGCTTGAGCGTTTGTAGAAAATCTGAACAGATTTTATTAAAAGAAAATGCAAATATATACATGCGGGGGTTAATTTCCTAAGTCGGGTGATTTGTAGGTCTTGGTCTTGGCGCCTCGTTAAAAAACCTTTTCAGGAAAAAGAGTGCTCCTTGTCCCAAGGTCCTTTATCATCCCTAACTACAGTACCTTCTTAGGTTGCAGGCGTGCCATGACCTAGGAAGCTCTCTCCCGTCGAGTTCGAAAAGCCTGTAGTAGCCCTTTCCCAACACTTCTATGACTCGGTAGGGTCTTTTCTAGTTTGCTGTCAGCTTTCCTTCTCCAGGTCGAGTTATTCCAATGTTGTTTCGGATTAGAATGAGGTCATCCTCAGCAAAGGCTCGCTGTATTACCTTTCGATTATATCTGGAAGCCATTCGTCGTTTTAATGCCTCTTCCCTTATCCGAGCTCTTTCTCAAACTTCCGAAAGTAGGTCGAGCTCTTCCCTTTGAAGTTGGGAGTTGGCTTCTTCGCTATAGTGGATCACTCTAGGCGACCTTTCTTCAATCTCTACTGGGATCATTGCCTCCATTCCATATGCTAATCGGAAGGGTGATTCCTTTGTGGTGGAATGTGGCATTGTTCGATATGCCCATAGGACCTGTGGGAGCTCTTCAGCCCAGGCTCCTTTTGCATCTTGTAATCTCTGTTTTAACCCTACTAATATGACTTTGTTAGCAGCTTCATCTTGTCCATTGGCTTGGGGGTGTTCGACAGAGGTGAATTGTTGTTTTATATTCAAGTCGGCCACTAGTTTTCTGAAGCCTACATCTATGAACTGGGTACCATTGTGTGTAGTGATGGAGTATGGAACTCTAAACCTTGTGACGATGTTTCTATATAGAAATTTTTTACTTCTTTGAGCAGTGGCTTTAGCTAGGGGTTCTATCTCAATCCATTTTGTGAAGTAGCCTATTCCTACTATGAGAAATTTGACTTGTCATGGTCCTTGGGGAAAAGGTCCGAGGAGATCGAGTCCCCATTCTGTGAATGGCCAGGGTGAAGTTACGCTAATGAGTTCCTCTGGTGGAGCGGTGTGAAAGTTGGCATGTTTCTGACATGGTGAGCATGTCCTTACAAATTCTATGGCTTCTTTTTGTAGGGTGGGCCAATAAAATCCTGCCCGAAGTACTTTTTTGGCGAGTGCCTGTGCTCCGAGGTGATTGCTACAAATGTCACTGTGTATTTCTTCTAGGACTTCCTTTGTGTTGGAAGTCGGCACGCATTTTAGCAGTGGTATTGACATCCCTCTTTTATAAAGAGTATTATTTATGATGGTATAGTATTGTGCTTCCCGTTTTAACCTCTTTGCCTCTTTTTCCTCTGTGGGGAGAGGGATGGAGTGCAGAAGCTGGTGAATTAAAAATTTATTTAAATGGTTACGTTGCAAGTATAGTTCTTAACTCACCGAAAATCTGCCTATCAATTTAGAAATATGTCACAGAAAGTTTAAATTAAAATTACTGGGAGTTTTAAGTCCCAGGTCGTCTCCCAACGAGTTGCAGAAAAGTGTGCTGTTTTATTAATCAGATATTCCAAAAAGTTGAGCTAAGTAAATTGGAATTTAAATTGAGGAATTTTAAATAATATAAATAAAAGCCTTGAGTGGAAATTAATTGGTTAGAATCTCTATCATTGATGGTGTGATTGTAAGATTAATTTATAATTAATAGTTGTTCTGTTTGGTTATCCCTTACTAGGTAAGGGAAAGTCAAACAAGTGGGAATGCCAGATCTGTTCACAAGTTGCAACCCACTTAGTTCAAAAGGATTGGCGTCGGTGACAGGATAGCAATCCAACATTTAACCCAATTACAAATTTTTCCTTCAATCCTTCCAACTCAAGAGTTCCTTTTTAATCAACTCCCCATCAAGTAATGAAACTACTCACGCATTGTAAATAAAGAATCCATGGCACATGAAAGGGAATCAAAAGAAGACATGATTATTGGAATTGAAATTAAATTAAAAAGAAATAATCATTTCATTAATTAATCATAAAAGTATCTGAATGACAAAATTGAACATAACAAAGAACATGGAAGAATAAAACCAAGTTAAGAGAACAAACTAGAATGATGAAGTCTTGATGAGGAAATAACTCTTCTCAATGTTCCAATGCTAAGACCAATTGAAAATTAAAATTCTAAAAACTAGAGAGAAAAACCTAAGAGAGTGAAAAACTAGATCTAAAACTACTCAATGAATGTGTCTCTGTTGTTTCTGCATATTCTCTGACTCTAGTCTGTTGTTCCGGGCCGAAAACTGGGCCGAAATAGGGTCCAAAATCGCTGGTTTCGGATTCTGCAGATTATGCAGATCACGCATGTCACGCGATCGCGTCGTCCATGCGGACGCGTCGCTTGCACTTTTCCTCTTCAGGCGTTCGCGTCGTCCACGCTACCGCGTTGCTTGTGCTTTCCAATCCGCGCGGCCGCGCAAGCCATGCGGCCGCGTCACTGCGATTTGCGTTCCTTCGCGCGGTCGCGTGAGCCATGCGACCGCGTCACTTTTCACTGGTTATCTCCTCAAATTCTTGTGTTCCTTCCATTTTTGCTAGCTTCCTCTCCAATCTCCGTCTCATTCATGCCTTATAAAGCCTGAAACACTTGACACACAGATTACAACATCGAATGGAATAAAGGAGAATTAAAATTAAATAATTAAAGTTTCTAGGAATCAATTTTCAAACATGTAATAAATTCAGGAAGGAAATCTAAATGCATGCTAAATTGATGAATAAGTGGGTAAGGATCACGACAAAACCACACAATTAAACACAATATAAACTATAAAATAGTGGTTTATCAACCTCCCCACACTTAAACATCAGCATGTCCTCATGCTAAATTGAAGGAGACAAGGAAATAACAATGAACATGCAGAAACTCATGAAATGCAATGTAATCCTACATATATAAATAAATGCAACTATATGATTATTATCCACTTGATCAAAAGTAAATAAGCCCTTCAAAATAATTACAAATCAAATTCCACTAATTCAATCATCATATAATAAAACCGATAAAAGTGCAAGAAGATAGCTTATGAAGGCCGGAAACATGAAAATTCAAGCATTGAACCCTCACTGATAATGTATGTACGCTCTATCTCTAGTGTATAGGGTAATCACTCTATTCTTCTCTAGTCATGCTTTCTAACTTTTGTTTTTCTCCTAACCAATCAACAACAGTTAATATACCAATGCAAACATCATGAGGTCTGGTGGACGAAATTGTGATCCATGTTCTAATTATTTTGAGATGAAGGCTTCTAAGGGGCAACAGCTGAATTCACAACTCCGTTCAACTAACCAGCAAGTGTACTGGGTCGTCCAAGTAATAAACCTTACGTGAGTAAGGGTCGATCCCACAGAGATTGTTGGTATGAAGCAAGCTATGGTCACCTTGTAAATCTCAGTCAGGCAGATTAAACATTGATTTATAGTTTCGAAAATTAATAATAAAAAATAGATGATATATAATAAAAAGGGATAGAATACTTATGCAGATTCATTGGTAGGAATTTCAGTTAAGTATATGAAGATGCTGTATGGCTCAAGGACGCCTGCTATTCTCCTGCTTCTACTCAATTTTTCTTACTCCTTTCCATGGCAAGCTGTGTATAGGGGTTCACCATCAGCGGTGGCTACTTTCAATCCTCTCGGGAAAATGATCCTATGCGGTTGTCAATCGCACGGCTAATCGTCTGGAGGCATCACCCATGGTTGATGGCTACATCCCATCCTCGCAGTGAAAACTAATGCTCACGCACTCTGTCACAGTACGGCTAATCACTGGTTGGTTCCCGCGCCTACTGGAATAGAATCCCTTGATTCTTTTGCGTCTGTCACTAACGCCCAGCACTTGCAAGTTTGAAGCACGTCACAGTCATTCATTACCGGAATCCTACTCGGAATACCACAGACAAGGTGAGACTTTCCGGATTCCCAGGATCCTACTCGGAATACCACAGACAAGGTGAGACTTTCCGGATCCTCATAAATGCCGCCATCTATCTAGCTTATACCACGAAGATTCTGTTGGGGAATCTAAGAGATACACATTCAAGCTCTGTTGCATGTAGAACGGAAGTGGTTGTCAATCACGCGCGTTCATAAGTGAGAATGATAATGAGGGTTATCTAACTCATCACATTCATCATGTTCTTGGGTACGAATGAATATCTTGGAATAAGAATAAGAGAGATTTGAATAAAAGAAAATAGAACTTCATTAATACTTGAGGTACAGCAGAGCTCCACACCCTTAATCTATGGTGTGCAGAAACTCCACCGTTGAAAATACATAAGTGAAAGAGGTTCAGGCATGGCCGAATGGCCAGCCCTCTCCATGATCAAGTGACCGAATATTCAAGGAGATTAAACTGTCAAAAGATGTCTAATACAATAGATAAATGTCCTATATATACTTGACTAGCTACTAGGGTTTACATGAGTAAGTAATTGATGCATAAATCCACTTCCGGGGCCCACTTGGTGTGTGCTTGGGCTGAGCTTGATCTATCCACGAGCTGAGGCTTCTCTTGGAGTTGAACTTCGAGTTATGACGTGTTTTGGGCGTTCAACTCCGGATCATGACGTTTTTCTGGCGTTTAACTCCAGACAGTAGCATGAACTTGGCGTTCAACGCCAAGTTACGTCGTCATTCTTCGAATAAAGTATAGACTATTATATATTGCTGGAAAGCCCTGGATGTCTACTTTCCAACGCCGTTGAGAGCGCGCCAATTGGAGTTCTGTAGCTCCAGAAAATCCATTTCGAGTGCAGGGAGGTCAGATTCCAACAGCATCAGCAGTCCTTTTGTCAGCCTTTTTCAGAGTTTTGCTCAAATCCCTCAATTTCAGTCAGAATTTACCTGAAATCACAGAAAAACACACAAACTCATAGTAAAGTCCAGAAATGTGAATTTAACATAAAAACTAATGAAAACATCCCTAAAAGTAGCTTGAACTTACTAAAAACTATCTAAAAACAATGCCAAAAAGCGTATAAATTATCCGCTCATCACAACACCAAACTTAAATTGTTGCTTGTCCCCAAGCAACTGAAAATCAAATAGGATAAAAAGAAGAGAATATACTATAAATTCAGAAATATCAATGAATATTAATTATAATTAGATGAGCGGGACTTGTAGCTTTTTGCTTCTGAACAGTTTTGGCATCTCACTTTTTCCTTTGTAGTTTAGAGGGATTGGCGTCTCTGGGGAACTTAGAATTTGGGATAGTGTTATTGACTTTCTTAGTTAAGCATGTTGATTCTTGAACACAGCTACTTATGAGTCTTGGCTGTGGCCCTAAGCACTTTGTTTTCCAGTATTACCACCAGATACATAAATGCCACAGACACATAACTGGGTGAACCTTTTCAGATTGTGACTCAGCTTTGCTAGAGTCCCCAGTTAGTGGTGTCCAGAGCTCTTAAGCACACTCTTTTGCTTTGGATCACGACTTTAACCACTCAGTCTCAAGCTTTTCACTTGGACCTTCATGACACAAGCACATGGTTAGGGACAGCTTGATTTAGCCGCTTAGGCCTGGATTTAATTTCCTTAGGCCCTCCTATCCATCGATGCTCAAAGCCTTGGATCCTTTTTACCCTTGCCTTTTGGTTTTAAGGGCTATTGGCTTTTTCTACTGCTCCTTCTTTTTTTTTTCTATTTTTTTTTCGCCATTTTTTTTCTTTTTTTTTTCGCAAGCTTTCTTTTCACTGCTTTTTCTTGCTTCAAGAATCAATTTCATGATTTTTCAGATCATCAATAACATTTCTCTTTGTTCATCATTCTTTCAAGAGCCAACAATTTTAACACTCATAAACAACAATATCAAAAGACATATGCACTGTTCAATCATTCATTCAGAAAACAAAAAGTATTGTCACCACATCAATATAATTAAACTAAATTCAATAATAATTTCGAAATTTATGTACTTCTTGTTCTTTTGAATTAAAACATTTTTCTTTTAAGAAAGGTGAAAGAGTAATGGATTTTATTTATAGCTTTAAGGCATGGTTACATACTAATGATCATGGAATAAAGACACAAAGCATAGATAAACACAATAATTAAAAACCGAAAACAGAAAGAAATAAAGAACAAGGAATGAATCCACCTTTAGTGGCGTCTTCTTCTTGAAGGACCAATGATGTTCTTCAACTCTTCTATGTCCCTTCCTTGCCTTTGTTGCTCCTCCCTCAGTGCTCTTTGATCTTCTCTTATTTCTTGGAGAATGATGGAGTGTTCATTTTGTTCCACCCTTAGTTGTTCAACATTATGGCTCAAATCTTCTAAGGAGGTGTTGAGTTGCTCCCAATAGTTGTTGGGAGGAAAGTGCATTCCTTGAGGCATTTGTTGATGATGAACTTTCTCATGTTCTTCTTGAGGGCCGTGAGGAACTTCTCTTGTTTGCTCCATCTTTTTCTTGGTGATGGGCTTGTCTTCTTCAATGGAGACATCTCCATCTATGATGACTCCAGCTGAGTAACATAGATGGCATAAAAGGTGGGGGAAGGCTAGCCGTGCCATGTGTGAAGGCTTGTCGGCTATTTTGTAGAGTTCATTGGAGATGACTTCATGAACTTCTACTTCCTCTCCAATCATGATGCTATGAATCATGATGGCCCGATCCACAGTAACTTCAGATCGGTTGCTTGTAGGGATGATGGATCTTTGGATGAACTCCAACCATCCTCTAGCTACAGGCTTGAGGTCCAGTCTCCTTAGTTGGACTGGCTTGCCTTTGGAGTCTATTCTCCATTGGGCGCCTTCCACACATATGTCCATTAGGACTTGGTCCAACCTTTGATTAAAGTTGACCCTTCTTGTGTAGGGGCGTTCATCACCTTGCATCATGGGTAAGTGAAACGCCAACCTCACATTTTCCGGACTGAAATCTAAGTATTTTCCCCTAACCATTGTGAGATAATTCTTTGGACTTGGGTTCATACTTTGATCATGGTTCCTAGTATTCCATGCATTGGCATAAAACTCTTGAACCATTAAGATTCCGACTTGTTGCATGGGGTTGGTTATGACTTCCCAACCTCTTCTTTGAATCTCATGTCGGATCTCCGGATACTCATTCTTCTTGAGCTTGAAAGGGACCTCAGGGATCACCTTCTTCTTTGCCACAACATCATAGAAGTGGTCTTGATGGCTCTTGGAGATGAATCTTTCCATCTCCCATGACTCGGAGGTGGAAGCTTTTGCTTTCCCTTTCCCTTTTCTTGAGGAAACTCCGGCCTTAGGTGCCATTGGTAATGGAAAAACAAAAAAACTTATGCTTTACCACACCAAACTTAAAATTTGCTCGTCCTCGAGCAAGAAAGAAAAGAAAAGTAGAAGAAGAAGAAGAGAATATGGTAGAGAAGGAGAGAGTAGGTTCGGCTATATGGGTGAAGAAGGGGTTTGTGTTGTGTGAAAATGAAGAAGAATGGAAGGTTATTTATAGGTAGAGGGGGGTGGTTGTTCGGCCATTTTGGGTGGGAATGGGTGGGAAATTGAATTTGAATTTTATGAGGGTAGGTGGGGTTTATGGGGAAGAGGAGGTTGATATGAATGGTGAATGGGGTAATTGGGAAGAGGACTTTGAGGTGATTGGTGTAGGTTTTTGGGAAGTGTGATATGGGGAAGGGTGATATGAGATTTGGATTAGGAGAGTGTGATTAGGATTAAAAGGTAAGGTGGGAATATGGTGGGTGGGGATCCTGTGGGGGCCACAGATTCTAAGGTGAGGATCCTGTGGGGTCCACAGATCCTGAGGTGAAAACAAATACCATTCCTTCACCATATAGGCATGTAAATTGCCTTTATGCACGTTCTGGCGTTCAAACGCCCATTGGTGCATGTTCTGGGCGTTCAACGCCCATGTAATGCATGTTTCTGGCGTTGAACGCCAGTTTCATGCTTGTTCCTGGCGTTCAGCGCCAGTTTGTCCTCTTTGTGCACCATCCTGGCGTTTAACGCCAGGTTGTTGCTTGTTTTGGGCGTTCAACGCCAGAATGGTGCTCTGTTCTGGCGTTGAACGCCGGCCAGATGCACCTTACTGGCGTTGAACGCTAGTCTGCGCTACCTCCAGGGTGAAAAATTTTTTTCTTCTGCTTTTGACTCTGTTTTTAATTTTTTTGATTTTTTTCGTGATTCCTCATGATCATGTACCTAATTAAACACAAAAAGAACAAAGAAACAAAATAAAATAAAATTAGATAAATAAAATTGGGTTGCCTCCCAACAAGCGCTTCTTTAATGTCAATAGCTTGACAGTGGCTCTCATGGAGCCACAGGGTGATCAGGTCAATTTAAGTGTGGTCCCAACACCAAACTTAGAGTTTGGATATGGGGTTTGAACACCAAACTTAGAGTTTGGTTGTGGCCTCACAACACCAAACTTAGAGTTTGACTGTGTGGGCTCTTCTTGACTCTGAACTGAGAGAAGCTCTTCATGCTTATTCTCTTTTGTCACAGAGGGATGGCCATGTGCCTGAAACACAAGGTAGTCCCCATTCAATTGAAGGACTAACTCACCTCTGTTGACATCTATCACAGCTCCTGCTGTGGCTAGGAAAGGTCTTCCTAGGATGATGCATTCATCATCTTCCTTCCTAGTGTCTAGGATTATGAAATCAGTAGGGATGTAAAGGCCTTCAACCCTTACTAGCACGTCCTCTACTATTCCATAAGCTTGTCTTATGGACTTATCTGCCAATTGTAATGAGAACAAGGCAGGTTGTACCTCAATGATTCCCAGCTTCTCCATTACAGAGAGTGGCATAAGATTTATCCCTGACCCAAGATCACATAGAGCTTTTTCAAAGCTCATGGTGCCAATGGTGCAAGGTATTAAGAACTTGCCAGGATCTTGTTTCTTTTGAGGTAGAGTTCTCTGAATCCAAGTATCTAGTTCACTAATGAGCAAGGGAGGTTCACTTTCCCAAGTCTCATTACCAAACAGCTTGGCATTCAGTTTCATGATAGCTCCTAAGTATTGAGCAACTTGCTCTCCAGTCACATCTTCATTCTCTTCAGAGGATGAATATTCTTCAGAGCTCATGAATGGCAGAAGGAGATTTAAAGGAATCTCTATGGTCTCTAGATGAGCCTCAGATTCCTCAGGATCCTTAATAGGAAACTCCTTCTTGCTTGAGGGACGTCCCAGGAGGTCTTCCTCACTAGGATTTTCGTCCTCCTCCTCCTTTGTGCATTCGGCCATATTGACTATGTCAATGGCCTTGCATTCTCCTTTTGGATTTTCTTCTGTATTGCTTGGGAGAATACTGGGAGGAGTTTCAATAGCTTTCTTACTCAGCTGGCCCACTTGTGCCTCCAGATTTCTAATGGAGGATCTTGTTTCATTCATGAAACTGAAAGTGGCCTTGGACAGATCAGAGACTATATTGGCTAAATTAGAATTGTTTTGTTCAGAGTTCTCTGTCTGTTGCTGAGAAGATGATGGATATGGCTTACTATTGTTCAGCCTATTGCGTCCACCATTGTTAAAGCCTTGTTGAGGCTTTTGCTGATCCTTCCAGGAGAAATTTGGATGATTTCTCCATGATGAGTTATAGGTGTTTCCATAAGGTTCACCCATGTAATTAACCTCTGCCATGGCAGGGTTCTCAGGATCATAAGTTTCTTCAGAAGCTACCTCTCTAGTACTGTTGGATGCATGTTACCATCCATTCAGATTTTGAGAGATCATGTTGACCTGTTGAGTCAACACTTTGTTCTGAGCCAATATGGCATTCAGAGCATCAATTTCAAGAACTCCTTTCTTCTGAGGTACCCCATTATTCACGGAATTCCTCTCAGAGGTGTACATAAACTGGTTGTTTGCAACCATGTCAATGAGTTCTTGAGCCTCTTCAGGCGTTTTCTTCAGGTGAATAGATCCACCTGCAGAATGGTCCAATGACATTTTCGAAAATTCAGAGAGACCATAATAGAATATATCTAATATGGTCCATTCTGAAAACATGTCAGATGGACATCTTTTGGTCAGCTGCTTGTATCTTTCCCATGCTTCATAGAGGGATTCACCATCTTTTTGTTTGAAGGTTTGAACATCCACTCTCAGCTTGCTCAGCTTTTGAGGAGGAAAGAATTTATCCAAGAAGGCAGTGACCAGCTTATCCCATGAGTCCAGGCTATCCTTGGGTTGTGAATCCAACCATACTCTAGCTCTGTCTCTTACGGCAAAAGGGAAAAGCATGAGTCTGTAGACTTCAGGATCAACTCCATTCGTCTTTACAGTCTCACAGATCTGCAAGAATTCAGTTAAAAACTGATAAGGATCTTCAGATGGAAGTCCATAAAACTTGCAGTTTTGTTGCATTAAAGCAACTAGTTGAGGCTTAAGCTCAAAGTTATTGGCTCCAATGGCAGGAATGGAGATGCTTCTTCCATTAAACTTGGACGTTGGCTTTGTGAAGTCACCAAGCATTCTCCTTGCATTATTATTATTATTTTCGGCTGCCATCTCCTTTTCTTGTTCTAATGTTTCTGAAAGGTTACCTTTAGAATAATTATATTTAGCTTCTCTTAATTTTCTCTTCAGAGTCCTTTCAGGTTCTGGATCAGTTTCAACAAGAGTGCCTTTATCCCTGTTCCTGCTCATATGAAAGAGAAGAAAACAAGGAAAGAAAGGGGAATCCTATATGTCACAGTATAGAGATTCCTTTATGTTAGTAGAAAAAGAAAGGGGTAGAAGAATGAAGAAGGGGGTTCGGATTTTTAGATGAAGAGAGGTGGAGAGAAGTGTTAGTAATTAAATAATTAAATAGAAGAAGAAAAGAGGAAGAGAATTTCGAAAATAATTTTTTTTTAAAAAGGGGTTAGTGATTTTCGAAAATTAGAGATAAAATGTAATTAAAATTAAAACATGAAACAATTAATTAATTAAAAAGAATTTTTTTGAAAAAGGGAGAAGAGATATTTTCGAAAATAGAAGAGGGAGAAGTAGTTAGGTGGTTTTGAAAAAGATAAGAAACAAACAAGAAGTTAGTTAGTTGATTGAAAAAGATTTGAAATTAAATTTGAAAAAGATAAGAAGATAAGATATTTTGAAATCACATTTTGAAAAATATAAAAATTTTGAAAAGGATAAGATAAAAAGATAAGATAAAAATTTTAAGAAAAAGATATTTTGAAAAATATTTAATTTTTAAAATGACTTAACTAACAAGAAACTACAAGATAAGATTCTAGAAATTAAAGATTGAACCTTTCTTAACAAGAAAGTAACAAACTTTAAATTTTTGAACCAATCATATTAATTGTTAGTGAATTTTCGAAAATTACATATAAAGATAAGAAAAAGATTTTGGAAATAATTTGAAAAAGATTTTTGAAATTTTCGAAAAAATAGAAAAAAAAATGAAAAAGATATGATTTTTGAAAAAGATTTTGAAAAGATAAGATTTTTTAAAATTGAAATTTTGATTTGACTTGTAAGAAACAACTAATTTTGAAAATTTTTGACCAAGTCAACCCAAAATTTCGAAATTTTGGAGGGAAATAAGGAAAAGATATTTTTTTGATTTTTGAATTTTTAATTATGAAAGAGAAAAACAACAAAAATACTTTATGCATGAAATTTTTGGATCAAAACAATGAATGCATGCAAGAATGCTATGAATGTCAAGATGAACACCAAGAACACTTTGAAGATCATGATGAACATCAAGAACATAATTTTGAAAAATTTTTGATGCAAAGAAAACATGCAAGACACCAAACTTAGAAATCTTTAATGCATGGAAAATATGAATGCAAAGATGCACATGAAAAACAAGAAAAGACACAAAACAAGAAATTATCAAGATCAAACAAGAGGACTTATCAAGAACAACTTGAAGATCATGAAGAACACTATGAATGCATGGGATTTTCGAAAAATGCAAGAAAAATTTTTAAAGCATGCAATTGACACCAAACTTAAAAATTGACTCAAGACTTAAACAAGAAACACAAAATATTTTTGATTTTTATGATTTTCTAATTTTTTTGGATTTTTTTTTTAAATTTTTTTTTCCGAAAATATTGTGAAGAAAAACGAAGGATAAAAGAAAAATTTTTGAAAAAGATTTTTGAAAAGAAAATTACCTAATCTGAGCAACAAGATGAACCGTCAGTTGTCCATACTCGAACAATCCCCGGCAACGGCGCCAAAAACTTGGTGGACGAAATTGTGATCCATGTTCTAATTATTTTGAGATGAAGGCTTCTAAGGGGCAACAGCTGAATTCACAACTCCGTTCAACTAACCAGCAAGTGTACTGGGTCGTCCAAGTAATAAACCTTACGTGAGTAAGGGTCGATCCCACAGAGATTGTTGGTATGAAGCAAGCTATGGTCACCTTGTAAATCTCAGTCAGGCAGATTAAACATTGATTTATAGTTTCGAAAATTAATAATAAGAAAATAGATGATATATAATAAAAAGGGATAGAATACTTATGCAGATTCATTGGTAGGAATTTCAGTTAAGTATATGAAGATGCTGTATGGCTCAAGGACGCCTGTTATTCTCCTGCTTCTACTCAATTTTTCTTACTCCTTTCCATGGCAAGCTGTGTATAGGGGTTCACCATCAGCGGTGGCTACTTTCAATCCTCTCGGGAAAATGATCCTATGCGGTTGTCAATCGCACGGCTAATCGTCTGGAGGCATCACCCATGGTTGATGGCTACATCCCATCCTCGCAGTGAAAACTAATGCTCACGCACTCTGTCACAGTACGACTAATCACTGGTTGGTTCCCACGCCTACTGGAATAGAATCCCTTGATTCTTTTGCGTCTGTCACTAACGCCCAGCACTTGCAAGTTTGAAGCACGTCACAGTCATTCATTACCGGAATCCTACTCGGAATACCACAGACAAGGTGAGACTTTCCGGATTCCCAGGATCCTACTCGGAATACCACAGACAAGGTGAGACTTTCCGGATCCTCATAAATGCCGCCATCTATCTAGCTTATACCACGAAGATTCTGTTGGGGAATCTAAGAGATACACATTCAAGCTCTGTTGCATGTAGAACGGAAGTGGTTGTCAATCACGCGCGTTCATAAGTGAGAATGATAATGAGGGTTATCTAACTCATCACATTCATCATGTTCTTGGGTACGAATGAATATCTTGGAATAAGAATAAGAGAGATTTGAATAAAAGAAAATAGAACTTCATTAATACTTGAGGTACAGCAGAGCTCCACACCCTTAATCTATGGTGTGCAGAAACTCCACCGTTGAAAATACATAAGTGAAAGAGGTTCAGGCATGGCCGAATGGCCAGCCCTCTCCATGATCAAGTGACCGAATATTCAAGGAGATTAAACTGTCAAAAGATGTCTAATACAATAGATAAATGTCCTATATATACTTGACTAGCTACTAGGGTTTACATGAGTAAGTAATTGATGCATAAATCCACTTTCGGGGCCCACTTGGTGTGTGCTTGGGCTGAGCTTGATCTATCCACGAGCTGAGGCTTCTCTTTGGAGTTGAACTTCGAGTTATGACGTGTTTTGGGCGTTCAACTCCGGATCATGACGTTTTTCTGGCGTTTAACTCCAGACAGTAGCATGAACTTGGCGTTCAACGCCAAGTTACGTCGTCATTCTTCGAATAAAGTATAGACTATTATATATTGCTGGAAAGCCCTGGATGTCTACTTTCCAACGCCGTTGAGAGCGCGCCAATTGGAGTTCTGTAGCTCCAGAAAATCCATTTCGAGTGCAGGGAGGTCAGATTCCAACAGCATCAGCAGTCCTTTTGTCAGCCTTTTTCAGAGTTTTGCTCAAATCCCTCAATTTCAGTCAGAATTTACCTGAAATCACAGAAAAACACACAAACTCATAGTAAAGTCCAGAAATGTGAATTTAACATAAAAACTAATGAAAACATCCCTAAAAGTAGCTTGAACTTACTAAAAACTATCTAAAAACAATGCCAAAAAGCGTATAAATTATCCGCTCATCAAGGTCTTTTCAGGGTTGTAATGGGGCCAAGGTGCAGGTAAGGATATACATATGGCTAAGTGAGCTTTATAAATTGAATCTTTAATTAATCTAAGCTCTCACCTAATATACATATATTCTATATACTTTTAAATTCATGCCTAGCTACCCATAATTCCCTTTTTCAACCCATACTCATGTTTCAACCTTGTATTTTAATTCTATCATATGTGCATTGATATTTGAATTCTGAATTTAACATTGGGGTTACCCCCTTATTTATTGATTTTTTTTTGAATAAATAAAGCTTATCAATGCACATAGATTTTTCATTCTTATATTTTCACATGAGTGGGTATCCAAATTTCCTTTAAATTTTCATGACACATTCCCTTAACAACTTTTGTTCCCACAATTTCCCATACTTAACTAGCACACACAATTCTATCTTAAGCTAACCAAAGATTCAATTTGGGATATGCA
The DNA here is from genome assembly GCF_014773155.1 of Arachis stenosperma. Taxonomy (NCBI): domain Eukaryota; kingdom Viridiplantae; phylum Streptophyta; class Magnoliopsida; order Fabales; family Fabaceae; genus Arachis; species Arachis stenosperma. The sequence goes on along the minus strand of NC_080385.1, from coordinate 50,929,526 downwards.
ATTGTTTTTCAGCTTAAGATTAGTAATGTGGTAAAATATAGAACAAATGGGGTTTTAAAGGCTCAAAGTGGTTAACAAGGGTAATTAAAAAGGGTAGGCTTGATTTGGATAAGTGAGTTTAAACAAATAATGGCCTCAATCATGTGCAAGCATGTAAATATAATAAATATTGGACATATAAGATAAAACAAAATATAGATTACAATCATAGAGAAGTAAACACACAAGAATAAAATAATTATGGTTAAATAATGTAACCATACATAAAAGCTCAAATCTTTCACAGGTTGTGTGTTCTTTAGCTCAAACATCATGTTCCAAATACAACTCAAGCAGATTTATCATAAAAATTTTGAAAAATTAGTGAAATTTTGTTCCAAAGATAGATTTTTAAAAGAAACTTATTGTCTTTTCAATCAAGTAGAACATGCATGCAACTATCCTAACCTATGCAATTTATTCTATTCTATAAAAGAAAGAAAAATCTAACTAAAATATCCTAATTATTGGTGTTAGAGAAGAGAATTTACCTCCGGAAGTCAGGTACTGACCGACCTCCCCACACTTAAGGCTTTGCACCATCTTCGGTGCCATCTGTCAGGAACAGGGGTGGGCTGGTGGCAGTATCTCCACAGTCGGGATCATCATGGCTCCCGGTGCTGGTAAAAGAAGTGGAGTCCGGGGTGTCTGAGTCTCTGAAGCGTCTTTGGAGGCTGGAGTAGCTCCTTGAGGTGTTTGAATCGGCGCTCGTTACGGCGCTCTCTCATCTTTGCTTTCTGTTCATGCCGATCCAACTTTTCAAGTATCTGCTGGAGCAATTTCTCAGTGATAGATACTTGTGGTGTTGAAGAAGGAATATCTTCAACCGGCTCAGTAGGCTGGCTTGTAGTGGTTGCTGAAAGTCTGAGGTATTTCCCGTTAGGGACATATTGATCATCCCGTGGAAGCATGGCTTTGGTGTCCCCAGCTCTGCAGGAGACTCCGGCTGCTGAGACAAGATTTGAGACCAAGGCGGGGAAAGGTAAGTTGACCGCAATTTGTACATGCTCCATAGCATGCCGGATGTGTCTTGAAAGATCCAGAGGTTGGTCTGTAAGGATGCACCATAGTAGAACAGCCATGTCCGCAGTAAAGGAGGACTCATGAGTGCTTGGAAAGACGTAATGGGACATGATCTGTGCCCATACGCGAGCCTCCAAGGTAAGTGCGGAAGCCAAGATTTCCTTAGGGCGGGTGCGGTGGTATCCGTAGATCCAACGGCTGCCAGGTAAAGTGATAACTCCGAGAACGGAGTCCCAGTCAAATTGGTATCTTTGGTGTTGAAGGGTGGCTTCTTGAAAAGCGTCCATTCCTGCTGGAATAGGGGGAAGACTCAGAACTTACTGAATGGCCTCTTCTGTGATGGGGACTTGCTTCTGTCGGACATAAACAGACTGCAGGGTTGGTATGTAGAAGTTGGAGTAGAACTCAACTACCCAAGAAAGATTGACCTGCCTTGGCTGTCTCTGTAGGAAACCCCATTGTCTTCGCTCAATTTGCGGCTCAACAAAGGTGGCAATATTGGACGGGAGGATAAGAAGGTATTCATTGTTATAGTTCCTTTCTGCTAGGATAAGGAACATCTGCTCACAGTAGCGATTGGGAAATCGCGCAGTGTCCTTTACTGGAAAGGCTTTCTCCTTGTCGTCAACCTTTATTATCCTCTTAACTCTTTTTGTTGAGGGCTTGACTGCGGTTGAAGAAGGCTCTGCCACTAATGCTCTTTTAGTTCCTCTTCTTGCTGGTGGTTTGGAAGTAGCTTTCTCTTTTCCTTTCTTGGTGGCCATCCTGAAAGAAGGGAAGAGAAAGGAAATTAAATTCAAAGAGATAGAGCAAGAAAGAGGGTATTGTAAGTGATAGTCAATGCACAATAAAGATAAATGGCATTAACACATGGTCCGAATTACATGTGAAAAGCTCATCAGTGAAAATATAGCAAGTGCATGTAGGACAATGGAATGCAAGAGGTTTATTGGCATGCAGGCAAAGGCATGAGTAGCATATATCAAACATTCAATGTCCAAGTTAGGTTACCATTTATAACAAACTAACTATCACGTTTGTATTGACAATTAAATTTAATTAATAAAATATGAAAGGGAATTTGTGAAAAGCAAGCATTGCAGAGTAGAGTAAAGTAATGTAGAAAAGTGCATAGTGCTATATGGGCTTTTTCACAAACACATGGCATGCATGTTAAACAAGATATAAAAAGTATGAAATTGAACATGCAAGCAATCCCTTAAATAGGAGAAAAATAATTGTCAAACAATTTGCAATAATCCACAAGCATATAATGAGGAATGATGACTCAAAAGGTTTCTAACACCATGTAAAAGGAAAAGAAGAAGAAGGAAAAATAAAAATTTGAAAAGAAAAAGAAAAGAAAAAGAAAATAATAATATATATACATAATATAATAAGAATGATAGAAAAGAGAAGAAAGAAGAAGAAGGTAAAACCTTGTTAATGGTGGTGAGAGAGATAGAGAGTGAAAGGTGAGGTAGAAGGGGAAAGGGGAAAGAAGAAGGAAGGAGGGAAAAGAAAAATTAGGATTTGGAGGAAAGAAAGATAAGATAATTTGGCAATTGAAGTTGAGCTGTGCGGCGCATGCGACGCGGCCACGGAAGGCACGCGTTCGCGTGAGTGCGCATCAGGAAAGGGGACGCGATCGCGTCTGTCACGCGGTCGCGTGACCTACATTGTGCTGCTGGCGCGAGTGCAGCCTCGCTCCAGCACAACTCTCTATTCAATATAATTCAATTGCCAAATTAAGGTGACGCGATCGCGTGGGTCATGCGATCGCGTGAGTGTGCATCAGAAATTAATTGACGCGGCCGCGTCGTCGACGCGGTCGCGTGACAAGGATTGTGCTTCCAGCACCAATCCAGCACCACTCTCGCACAATATAGCATTGTGCACCCTTTGACGTCGAAAATGCAGGGCATGCGGCCGCGTGGAGCATGCGGTCGTGTGGGAGGCCATGATTTCCATGCGACGCGGTCGCGTGGAATAATGTGTGCCTTCGGCATGACTCCAGCGCTGCTCCTGCGTAACTTTCTGTTCATTTTTATTTTTCTTTACTCCCCCTGCCACGCGGACGCGTCGCTGGTGCGATCGCGTCGAGCGGCGAAATTTTTTTTTTAAGGAAAGATAAAGACATGTAATTGAAAGAGTACGAAAGCACTAATAAAGATAAGAGTTATTTAAAGAAGAAAAACTAAAAGTGAAGAAAAGAACGATCATACCGCAGTGGGTTGTCTCCCACCAAGCACTTTGCTTTAACGTCCGTAAGTTAGACGCTCCACTTGCTCAATCTCTTGCTATGTGGGGATCTTCCAGGCGGAAGATCTCAAGCTCCTTGCTTTTCTGCACCTTCTCACCATGGTATAGCTTCAGGCGGTGTCCATTAACCTTAATAAGATCAGAACTTGAAGGATGGCTTAGGTGATAAACTCCGTACGGTTCAGCCTTCTCTATTCTGTATGGACCTTCCCATTTTGATCTCAACTTACCGGGCATGAGCCTCAGTCGAGATTTGTAAAGGAAAACGAAATCTCCAGGTTGGAACTCTCTCTTCTTGATGTTTTGATCATGCACAGCTTTCATCTTTTCCTTGTATATTCTGGAGTTCTCATAAGCTTCTAGGCGAAGGTTCTCCAGTTCCTGCAGTTGCAACTTTCTTTCAGCTCCAGCATTCTCAATCCCATGTTGCACTCTTTAACTGCCCAGAAGGCTCTGTGTTCGATTTCAACTGGGAGATGACAAGCTTTTCCATAGACTAAGCGGTAGGGACTCATCCCAATGGGTGTCTTGTATGCTGTTCTATATGCCCACAGTGCATCTTGTAGTCTGGTGCTCCAGTCTTTTCTGTGAGGCTTTACTATCTTTTGCAAGATACGTTTAATTTCTCTGTTTGACACCTCGGCTTGCCCATTAGTTTGGGGATGGTAAGCTGTTGCAACTTTATGGATTATCCCATGCTTCTTCATCAATCCTGTTAGTCTCCTGTTACAAAATGGGTGCCTTGATCGCTCACGATCGCTCGTGGTGATCCAAAGCGGCATATAATATGGTTTCTCACAAAGGAAACAACAGTGTTAGCATCATCAGTGCGGGTAGGAATTGCTTCCACCCATTTGGAAACATAATCTACAGCTAACAATATATAAAAATATCCACTAGAATTTGGAAATGGACCCATGAAGTCAATGCCCCAAACATAAAAAATTTCACAGAAAAGCATATATTGTTGAGGCATCTCATCCCTCTTGGATATGTTACCAAATTTTTGGCATGGGTGATAAGATTTACAAAACTCAGCAGCATCTCTAAAAAGAGTAGGCCACCAGAATCCATAGTCTAAGATCTTTCTAGCTGTTCGTTGGGGGCCAAAATGTCCTCCACTTTCAGATGAGTGACAGGCCTCTAAAATGGACTGGAATTCTGATTGAGGTACACAACGTCTAATTATCTGGTCAGCGCCACATTTCCATAAATATGGGTCATCCCGTGTATAATATTTAGACTCGCTTTTCAGCTTGTCTCTTTGATGTTTAGAAAAATGTTGAGGAAATGTGCGGCTAACTAAATAATTAGCAACAGGTGCATACCAAGGGACTACCTCAGATACTGCTTGCAGGTTGTCAAAAGAAAAATTATCATCTATAGGAGTAGAATCATTCTTAATATGTTCAAGGCGACTCAAGTGGTCTGCTACTAAATTTTGATTACCACTCCTATCCTTGATTTCTAAATCAAATTCTTGTAACAGCAGTATCCAACGTATAAGTCTTGGTTTGGATTCCTTTTTAGCCAATAGATACTTTAGAGCTGCATGGTCTGAATACACTACTACTCTAGTACCAAGTAAATAAGCCCGGAATTTATCCAGAGCAAAAACAATAGCAAGTAGCTCTTTCTCAGTAGTAGTATAATTGGACTGGGCAGTGTCTAAAGTCTTAGACGCATAGGCAATAACAAAAGGATTCTTACCTTCACGTTGAGCCAGTGCTGCTCCTACTGCATGGTTGGAAGCATCGCACATGATTTCAAATGGCTGGCTCCAGTCGGGTCCTCTCACAATTGGAGCTTGAGTTAGAGCAGTCTTTAGCTTATCAAATGCTTGTTTGCAATCCTCACTGAACTCGAACTCAATATCCTTTTGTAGTAATCTAGATAAGGGAAGTGCCACCTTACTAAAGTCCTTAATAAATCTCTTGTAGAAACCTGCATGGCCAAGGAACGCACGGACTTCCCTCACAAAAGAGGGGTAAGGTAAACTAGAAATAACATTCACCTTTGCTAGGTCTACAGAAATGCCATTATTAGATACCACATGTCCCAATACAATCCCTTGCTTTACCATAAAGTGGCATTTTTCGAAATTCAATACAAGGTTTGTATTAATACATCTATCTAATACTCTAGATAATCCATCTAAGCAAAAGTTAAAAGAATCACCATAAACGCTAAAATCGTCCATAAAAACTTCCATACAGTCCTCAATAAGATCAGAGAAAAGACTAATCATGCACCTTTGGAAAGTAGCTGGTGCATTGCACAAGCCAAAGGGCATTCTCTTATAAGCGTAGGTCCCAAAAGGACATGTAAAAGTAGTCTTTTCCTGATCCTCAGGAGCTATATGAATCTGGAAATAACCTGTGTAACCATCTAAAAAGCAATAATGTGATTTACCTGACAGGCGATCCAGCATTTGATCAATGAATGGAAGTGGGTAGTGATCCTTACGAGTAGCTTGGTTGAGACGCCTGTAATCAATGCAGACTCTCCAAGCATTCTGAACTCTAGTTGCTATGAGCTCTCCATGCTCATTCTTCACGGTAGTGACTCCAGACTTCTTGGGCACCACTTGTACTGGGCTTACCCATTCACTGTCTGAAATGGGATATATGATACCGGCCTCCAATAGTCTGGTCACTTCCTTTTTGACAACTTCCAAGATGGTAGGATTCAATCTTCTTTGTGGTTGACGGACAGGTCTTGCTCCCTCTTCTAAAAATATTCTGTGCTCGCATATTTGAGGGTTGATTCCCACTATGTTTGCCAAACTCCACCCAATTTCCTTCTTATGCTTTCTCAGCACATCAAGTAGCTGTTCTTCTTGTTGAGAAGTCAGTTCTCTTGCAATAATAACCGGAAGCTTCTGCTCATCCTCAAGGTAAGCATATTTGAGATGTGAAGGGAGAGGTTTCAATTCTAACTTTTGATCATGGGCAGGCTCTGGGTTATCTGGGGCTTGTGAAAATGGCGAAGTGTCCTCATTGTCAGTTAAGAGGGTCCCCACACTTGGACCTTGTCCAGTGTGCCTCTCTTCAAACTCTTCCTTTTGAACTTCAGCCACACTTTCGTCTATGACATCACACTGGAAGATAGAACGATCTTCTGGGGGGTTGTCAATGACTCCATTCAGATTGAAGATAACTATGCGGCCATCTATTTCAAAGGAGTATGTCCCTGAAAAAGCATCCAATTTGAATTTTGATGTCTTCAGGAATGGTCTTCCAAGTAGGATTGATGATGGCTTATCTGAATCATTATGGGGCATCTCCAAGATATAAAAATCAGTGGGAAATGTGAGCCCTTTAATGTTCAGCAAAACATCTTCAGCAACTCCAGCCACTGTAATAATGCTTTTATCTGCTAACACAAAACGAGCTGCCGACCTTTTTAAGGGAGGGAGCCTTAAAACATCATATATAGACAAAGGCATTATACTGACACATGCTCCTAAATCACACATGCAATCATAAATTACTACACCACCAATAGTACAACTAACTATGCAAGGACCTGGATCACTACATTTTTGAGGTAATCCTCCCATTAAAGCAGATATAGAACTACCTAAAGGAATAGTTTCTAATTCATTAATTTTGTCTTTATGGATACATAAGTCTTTTAGAAACTTTACATATTTAGGTACTTGCTGAATAACATCAAAAAGGGGAACAGTTACCTCAACCTTTTTGAATATTTCTACCATTTTAGGATCAGGTTCCAGCTGCTTCCTAGGCTTCCTTGCAAGTTGTGAAAATGGAATGGGAGTAGTGTTTTCTGTGGTGCCTGCACCTTTTTGTGCTTCTTCCTGTGGTTGAGCTATCTCTTCTTCAGCTATGTCCTGTATATCCTCTTCCTCTTCAACATCTTCGATTTCTACCACCTCTTCAGCTGAGGCGTATTCTGGTGAGCTTGGTTCCTCCCGATTCCTCTCCTGTAGTGTGGTTCCGGACCTCAGGGTGATGGCATTAATGCCTCCCTTTGGATTGGGTAATGGTTGAGAGGGGATTCCAGTGGTGCTTGAAGGTTGGTTACTGGAATTTTGTGCTGAACCAAGTTGTGTCATAAAAGCTTGCAGAGTAGAGGTGAAACCATTCAGACTGGCGTTAATACTATTCACGATGGTATTTTCCATGGCTAGTTGTCTTTTCTCAAAAGCTTGTAATAAATCTTCATTAGAAGATACAGAAGAATGAGTAAATTGAGAGGTTTGCTGCTGATTGTTCGGTGGTCCTTGGTTTTGCCTCAGGTGAGGTGCTCGGTAAGGTTGATTTTGCTGCCTGTTGTTGTAATTATTCCACCTCTGATTTCCCTGATTATCTCTGCCTCCCCTATTATTGTTGTCCCTCCAATTCTGGTTTGAACTATCCTGCCATCCATGGTTATTATTTCCACTTTGATTGTACCCTTGGTTGGGGCGGTCATAGAAGTTATGAGTGGATGCCACCATGTTGTCTTCTTGTTGGAGCTGCGGGCATTCATTAGTGTAATGGCTATAATCAGCACAAATTCCACAAATTCTTTGTGGAACTAGTTGTTGGTTTTGCTGCAGTTGAGTTTGCTGAGCTTGTTGATTTAACTGCAATTGATTCAGCAGGTTGGTCATTTCACAGATGCTTCGATTTAAAGCAGCAGTCTCTATGCCAGAAGATACTTCTGCAACGGCCCTTGAACGACCTTGCTTCTGTCTGTGGTTCCGAGTAGATTCAGCTAAATCACTGATCAATTGCCAAGCTTCATCGGTGATCTTGTACTTCTTCATAGACCCATTGCTGGCACTTTCCAATGTGGTCTTATCTTGGGGCCTCATACCTTGTGTGACATAGCTGAGTAGCACGATCTTGTCAATCATGTGGTGGGGGCATGCTTCCAGAAGATTATTGAAGCACTCCCAGTATTCAAAGAGAGTCTCATTGTCATCCTGAACAATTGTAGAGATATCCTTCCTCAGTTTATCAGTAACTTCATATGGAAAGAATTTCTCCAGAAACTCCTTTCTGAGTGTATCCCAGTTGGATACATTTGCTAGAGGTTGAGTGTAGTACCACTCTCTTGCTCTTCCCTCAAGAGAGAACGGAAAAGCTTTCAGCAGAATTGAAGTTTCATCAGTGCCATCACGCCTGACAGTAGAACAGGCTGCCTGGAAATCTCTCAAGTGCTTGATAGGCTCTTGAGCAGGTAGGCCATGAAACTTGGGCATCAAATTTAGCAGTGCGGTCTTTATTTCAAAATCCGTAGCTACCGCTGGATGATGCGCTTGAAACGGTTGCATTGTAAAATCAGGAGCTCCTTCCTCCTGAATGGTAACTCTTCTAGCTGCCATGTTTTCTGCACGTAAAACAACCGAATCAGTAGAATGGGGGCTGGTTCCTTCCTCAGATTCACTTTCAGATCCGCCCTCAGAGCGGACTAACCTACGATGTTCTCACCTTATTCGTGAAATTGTTCTTTCAATTTCAGGATCGAATATTAGCAAGCGCGGATCAGGAAGTGAACGTGTCATTTGACGGAAGAAACATGCAGCTCATAGTAGCAAAATTAAATAAAATGCAAGTAAATAAATTCTAATTAATAAAATTAGCACTCTATTGCAACTCCCCGGTAATGGTGCCAAAAATTGATGGAGTGCAGAAGCTGGTGAATTAAAAATTTATTTAAATGGTTACGTTGCAAGTATAGTTCTTAACTCACCGAAAATTTGCCTATCAATTTAGAAATATGTCACAAAAAGTTTAAATTAAAATTACTGGGAGTTTTAAGTCCCAGGTCGTCTCCCAACGAGTTACAGAAAAGTGTGCTGTTTTATTAATCAGATATTCCAAAAAGTTGAGCTAAGTAAATTGGAATTTAAATTGAGGAATTTTAAATAATATAAATAAAAGCCTTGAGTGGAAATTGATTGGTTAGAATCTCTATCATTGATGGTGTGATTGTAAGATTAATTTATAATTAATAGTTGTTCTGTTTGGTTATCCCTTACTAGATAAGGGAAAGTCAAACAAGTGGGAATGCCAGATCTGTTCACAAGTTGCAACCCACTTAGTTCAAAGGGATTGGCGTCGGTGACAGGATAGCAATCCAACATTTAACCCAATTACAAATTTTTCCTTCAATCCTTCCAACTCAAGAGTTCCTTTTTAATCAACTCCCCATCAAGTAATGAAACTACTCACGCATTGTAAATAAAGAATCCATGGCACATGAAAGGGAATCAAAAGAAGACATGATTATTGGAATTGAAATTAAATTAAAAAGAAATAATCCTTGCATTAATTAATCATAAAAGTATCTGAATGACAAAATTGAACATAACAAAGAACATGGAAGAATAAAACCAAGTTAAGAGAACAAACTAGAATGATGAAGTCTTGATGAGGAAATAACTCTTCTCAATGTTCCAATGCTAAGACCAATTGAAAATTAAAATTCTAAAAACTAGAGAGAAAAACCTAAGAGAGTGAAAAACTAGATCTAAAACTACTCAATGAATGTGTCTCTGTTGTTTCTGCATATTCTCTGACTCTAGTCTGCTGTTTCAGGCCGAAATGGGGTCCAAAATCGCTGGTTTCGGATTCTGCAGATTATGCAGATCGCGCATGTCACACGATCGCGTCGTCCATGCGAATGCGTCGCTTGCACTTTTCCTCTTCACGCGTTCGTGTCGTCCACGCTACCGCGTTGCTTGTGCTTTCCAATTCGCGCGGCCGCGCAAGCCATGCGGCCGCGTCACTGCGATTTGCGCTCCTTCGCGCGGTCGCGTGAGCCATGCGACCGCATCACTTTTCGCTGGTTATCTCCTCAAATTCTTGTGTTCCTTCCATTTTTGCTAGCTTCCTCTCTAATCTCCGTCTCATTCATGCCCTATAAAGCCTGAAACACTTGACACACAGATTACGGCATCGAATGGAATAAAGGAGAATTAAAATTAAATAATTAAAGTCTCTAGGAAGCAATTTTCAAACATGTAATAAATTCAGGAAGAAAATCTAAATGCATGCTAAATTGATGAATAAGTGGGTAAGGATCACGACAAAACCACACAATTAAACACAATATAAACTATAAAATTTATCAAAGAGCTTCTGTTTTGAGGTAGTTAATTATGGGAGTCATCCATCCCTGATCGCGACCTGTTATGGCTAGGACTTTTTCTTCTTCTGAGATTGATGGATTCTGTAGAATTTCTTGAATGAGGCTTCTATTGTTGCCCCTTGGTTTGGTGCTGGCTAGTTTTGAAAGTACGTCAGCTCGGGTATTCTGTTCTCGGGGTATGTGACGGATCTCATATTCTTCGAGGTGTCCGAGCTGTTCCTTGGTTTTGTCTAAGTACTTTTTCATAGTGGGGTCTTTGGCTTGGTAGTTTCCTGCTATTTGTGAAGTAACTACCTGTGAGTCGTTGAAGATGATAATTTTTTAAGCTCCAACCTCCCTAGCCAGCTTCAAACCAGCTAGTAGTGCCTCATATTCCGCCTGATTGTTTGAGGCAGGGAACCCAAATTTGCGGGAGAGTTCGATTTGAGTTCCCTCGTCGCTTTCAATTATCCACCCGCGTCGCTTCCCGTTTTGTTTGAGGAACCATCCACATAGAGATTTGATGCCAAGGCATCTTAGGCTAGTTTCACTAGCATTTTTCTGTTAGTTTTAGTTGTTTTATGCATTTTCTTGAGCTTAAAGTAACCAAGAATGGTTAAATGAATAACAAAGCAATGAACCATCCAAACAGTATGATTTTGATGCAAAGTCCATGAGTTTTTAGTTATATTACTTGAATGCTATGAATGGAAGATTTCTCATGAAATTTTGCAAGACTTTGATGCAATTGTTTGGATGATTTCAGGGAAGAAGAGGCTAGGCAAGGAAGCAACAAAATCAATAAAGGAAGCTTGAATATCACATGTGGAGTTTAAGTTCCAGTTTAAGCTTAAACTGGAACTTAAACTACCAAGCCATATAATGCTGGAAATGGCGTTTAAGTTCCAGTTTAAGCCTAAACTGGAGCTTAAATGCCAGAATCATGAAGGCTAGGAAATGCTGGAACTGGCGTTTAACCTCCAGTTTAACCTTAAACTGGAAGTTAAACGCTAGAATGAGAATTTCACCAAGGGAGCATTTCCACGTTTAAGCTCCAGTTTAACCTTAAACTGGAGCTTAAACGTGTTCGACACAATTTCTCACCAGGAAGCATTTCCACGTTTAACCTCCAGTTTAACCTTAAACTGGAGGTTAAACGCCAGAAGTAAGAAAGGCACCAGGAGCATTTCCACGTTTAAGCTCCAGTTTAACCTTAAACTGGAGCTTAAACGTGTTCGACTATTTCTCTCTTCCAGGGTTGCTTTCTCATTTCCACGTTTAAGCTTCAGTTTAACCTTAAACTGAAGCTTAAACGTGTTCGACCCAATTGCTCCTCCAGGGTTGCTTTCTTCATTTCCACGTTTAAGCTTCAGTTTAACCTTAAACTGAAGCTTAAACGTGTTCGACATTTCACACTCCTGGGTTGCTTTCTTCCATTTTCACGTTTAAGTTTCAGTTTAACCTTAAACTGAAACTTAAACTTCAACTTAAACGCCACTTTTTGAAAGGGTTTCTGGGCCAAATATATTGAAGTTTAAGTTAGCATTTGAGCACAAACATTAACTTAAACGTATTATGGTATGAAACCCAATTGAATATCATGGTTTATGGGATTGGGCCTGAAGAATTGATGAGTCTGGAGCTTCAATTTGTTGAGTCTTTTGTCATTACTTGTTTATCACTAAGTTTGCTCAATAAATGTTACAGAATGGGATCACAGCCTCATCAGGATTATGGACCATAAACCCAAAGCAAAAGGAAATCAGGGAAAGGCCTCAAAGCCCAAGAAACACAATAGAAGCTCAATTAAGAAAGTGTATAAATAGGATAGAATTTAAGTTAGTTGGCACTTTTTTTACACGGGGAAACTTTTTGATCATTTGGCTACTTTTCATATTTTGTAATTGAATTCAGAGCTATGACTCACTAAACCCCTTTCATTGGGTTAGGGAGCTCTATTGTAATTCAATGAATCAATAATAGTTTTATCTTCTTCTTCAATCTTTTCTCTTGAATTTTGTTAGAAAGCTTCTCGATCTAATTCCATTGGGTAGTTGTCTTGGGAAAGAAACTACCCATAATTGGAATCCTTCGGAACCTTGGGAAAGGAATGGAGGATTCATGCTAGAGAAGCTTTCTCACAGTGAATTGGATTAGGGTTTGGATGGATATTGTGACATGTAATCCTACCAAATTGTGGTTCATGAAACTGTGTGGTATAATCAGTGATCGAGCATCATCTCTTCTTATGAACATTTAAACCAAGGGATTGGGAATTTGTTTGTTTTTAGAGAGAATTGGTGAGCCAAGGGATTGGGATCCAATCATATAAGATTGCCAAGCAAAATTCAATGAATGCATTGGTTGAGGAAGGGATAAGACGTTTTGATTCAGAGATCTCAATATCTCCTGAAACCCAATGAATTCCCCATTTCTGATCTACCACTTTCTCTTTACACTCTGTAATTAAATTCATGCAATCACCCCCATCCCTTTTAATTTCAGCAATTTAGCTTCTCGCTCTTTAATTCATGCAATTTTACATTCCGCAATTCTCATCTAAATCTTGATTCCGCTCAACTAGAACATACTTCTAATCCGAATTGCTCACTCAACCAATCCTTGTGGGATTCGACCTCACTCTATTGTGAGTTTTTACTTGACGATAACCGGTGCACTTACCGGAAGGAATTTTGCCGATCGTGCAATTTCCTAAATCGTAGCATATCAACTTTATGCACATCAAGTTTATGGCGCCGTTGCCGGGGATTGGTTTTCGATTGACAATTCTCATATTGGAAGTTAACTAGATTGAGCATTTTTTTTTGTTTTGATAATTGAGTTCAAGTTACTTGTTGAATTTTAATTTCTGCACTCTGTTACTTGTTTTCTTTCTTTATGCCTTTAAATTCAAGCAACTAACTCACTGACTCACTAACTATTTGAATTAATTCCTCAACTGCTCTAACCATACTCTTCCATTAACCAAGAGTATTTCACTTGTTTGTTGCCTGTGCTGTGTTCTTGTATGACAGGTAGGAGAGGAGAGACAACAACTCCTCCATATACCGAACCAGAGAGGACCCTTCATAGACGTAGAAGGGAAGCAAGAGGGAAGAGAGTACTGGGAGAAGAAGAATCTGAAGGAGAATCTGAGGACAATTTTGAGGAAGCTCTAGATCTCAACATGGATAGAGAAGTTCACAACCATGAGAGAGCTGATGGAAACAATGCCATTCCCGAGAGGAGGGTTCTTGGTTCATACATAAACCCAACCTCTGGGAATTGTGGTAGCAGCATTCAGAAACCACCCATTCAGGCCAACAATTTTGAACTCAAACCACAGCTAATATCACTGGTGGAGAATCATTGTTCATTTGGTGGGAGTGCTAATGAAGATCCAAACCAACATCTCACAAAATTCCTGAGAATTTGCGACACTGTGAAGTCCAATGGAGTCCAGGAAGATGCCTATAAACTGCTCTTGTTCCCATTTTCACTTAGGAACAAGGCAGCTAAGTGGCTGGAATCATTCCCAAGGGGGAGCCTAACAACCTGGGATGAGGTGGAAAGTAAGTTTCTGGCACGTTTCTACCCCCCACAAAAGGTCAATAGGCTTCGATCTGAGGTTCAGACTTTTAGACAACAAGATGGTGAAACTCTCTACGAGGCATGGGAGAGGTTCAAGGATTTGACAAGGAGATGCCCACCAGACATGTTCCATGACTGGGTGCAATTGCATATTTTCTATGATGGACTCTCTTATGAATCAAGGAAGGCTGTAGACCATTCATCAGGAGGTTCATTGAACAGGAAGAAGACTGTGGAAGAAGCCATTGAAGTGATTGAGACAGTGGCTGAGAATGAGTACTACTATGCTTCAGAGAGACACAACACTAAGGGAGTCATGGCGCTGAACCATGTTGATACAATTCTAGCCCAAAACAAGGTGTTTGCCAAGCAACTAGCAGAGCTCACCAAGAAATTAGACACAAATCAAGTGGCTGCAATACACACACAAGATCAAGAGGAAGTAAGCACTGAAGGAGGTGATTGGGAAGAGGCCAACTATGTGGGAAACCAACAAAGGCAATCATATGATCCACATTCCAACACTTACAACCCAGGATGGAAAAACCACCCAAACTTTGGGTGGGGGAACCAACAAACCCAACCACAAAACCAAAAACCTTACAACCACAACCAACATAACAATTCCACATACCAAAACTCTAACCAAAGATCATACCAAACCACACAAAACACTTACTCTCAACCACCATATCATGGCCAAAATAATCAACCTGCCCAACCTAATCCGAGCCAACAATTTCAAGATCAATTAAACAAGATAGAAGGAATGCTTGCAACCATGAGTCAAGATATAACCGAATTGAAAGCTTTTAAGGAAGAAGTAAATTCTAACATGCAAAACCAAGGAGCTGCCATCCAGAAGCTAGAAAATCAAATTGTGTATTTGTCTAAGCAAACCCCTGGGCCAAGCGTTTCTCATGCTGCCAAGGCTATTGCAAGGGAAAAATGTAAGGCCATAACCCTCAGAAGTGGAAAGAAGCTAAAGGAGATCTCAAAGGAAACCACAGAGGATGAAGCAAAGGAAAATGTGAGAGACAAGGAACAGGGACAATCTTTTACACCGTCTGCAACAAAAGAAAAAGAAAAAGAGGTCCTGAAGCCTTATACACCCAAAGCACCATATCCTCAATGTTTGATGAAAAGTGAAAAGGATGGCCAATTCTCCAGATTTTTGGAGATTTTCAAGAAGCTTCAAATCAACATTCCGTTTGCTGAGGCAATAGAGCAAATGCCACTCTATGCAAAATTCTTAAAGGAATTAATGACCAAGAAGAGAAGCTGGAGAAATGAGGAAATTGTGTTGTTGACTGAAGAATGCAGTGCCATCATTCAACACAAATTGCCTCAGAAATTGAAGGATCCAGGCAGTTTCCAAATCCCCTGCATCATAGGAGAAGTCATGGTAGAGAAGGCCTTGTGTGACTTAGGGGCCAGTATCAATTTGATGTCTCTAACAATGATGAGAAGAATGAAGATTGAGGAAGCCAAACCAACAAGAATGGCTCTCTAATTGGCAAATCGAACTCTTAAATTCCCTCATGGGATAGTTGAGGATTTGTTGGTGAAAGTGGGAGATTTTATATTTCCTGCCGATTTTGTGGTGTTAGATATGGAGGAAGAAGCCAAAGCTTCGATAATCCTGGGAAGACCCTTCTTGGCTACTGCTGGAGCCATCATAGATGTCCAAAAGGGTGAACTCACTCTTAGATTACATGATGAGCAATTGGTGTTTAACGTATTCAAGGCAATGAGCTATCCATCAGAATCACTAAAGGAATGTATGAGGGTGGATGTAGTGGACATTGCAATACAAGAAACCTTTGAGGAAACAACAAGGGAAGTGGCAGAGGAGGAGTTCACCAAGGATATTGAAGTTAGTGACATTAACGCTGCTGAAACAACCATGCCAAGCATGCCAGAGAGAGTGAAAGAAGAGAAGGAAGCACCAAAACCTGAGCTCAAAGCATTGCCCCCTAATCTCAAGTATGCATACTTGGGTAGTGATGAGAGCCATCCTGTTATCATTAGCTCTGCCCTGAGCCAAGAACAGGAAGAATAATTGATCAAGGTGCTACAAACTCATCAAGATGCCATTGGATGGACCCTAGCTGATTTGAAGGGGATAAGTTCATCCATATGCATGCATAAAATCTTGTTAGAAGAGGATGCTAGACCCTCCATTCAAGCTCAGAGAAGATTGAATCCCGTCATGAAAGAAGTGGTACAAAAGGAGGTCATGAAGTTATGGCAGGCAGGGGTAATCTACCCCATTTCTGATAGCCCATGGGTTAGTCCCATCCATGTAGTTCCCAAGAAAGGTGGCATAACTGTGGTGCCAAATGAGAGGAATGAACTCATACCCACAAGAACTGTCACTGGGTGGAGGATGTGCATAGACTACAGGAAGCTCAATGAAGCCACCAGAAAAGATCATTTCCCACTCCTATTCATGGATCAGATGCTTGAAAGGCTTGCAGGACATGCTTACTATTGCTTTCTGGATGGATACTCAGGCTATAATCAGATAGTAGTTGATCCAAGAGATCAAGAGAAAACATCATTTGTTTGTCCATATGGAGTTTTTGCGTATAGACGCATGCCCTTTGGATTGTGCAATGCACCTGCCACTTTCCAAAGGTGCATGCTGTCCATCTTTTCGGACATGATCGAAAAGTTTATTGAAGTTTTCATGGATGATTTTTCTGTGTTTGGAAATTCTTTTCCTAGCTGCCTACACCACCTTGCCTTGGTGCTTAAGAGATGCCAAGAGACCAACCTAGTATTAAACTGGGAAAAGTGTCATTTCATGGTCACAGAAGGAATAGTCCTTGGCCATAAAGTGTCTAATAGAGGCATTGAGGTGGACAGAGCTAAGGTGGAACTCATTGAAAAACTACCTCCACCAAGTAATGTCAAGGCAGTTAGGAGTTTTTTGGGACACGCTGGCTTTTACAGAAGGTTTATTAGAGACTTTTCTAAAATAGCCAAACCTTTGAGTAACTTGCTTGTCTCTGATACACCCTTTGTATTTGATAAAAATTGCATGCGAGCCTATGAACTTTTGAAGCAAAAACTTTTCTCTGCACCTATCATTGCCCCGCCTGATTGGAACTTACCTTTTGAACTGATGTGTGATGCATCAGACCTTGCTATTGGGGCAGTGTTAGGACAAAGGAAAGACAAATTGGTACATGTGATTTATTATGCCAGTAAAGTTTTGAATGATAACCAAAGAAATTACACAACCACTGAAAAAGAACTCTTGGCAATAGTCTTTGCATTTGACAAATTTAGATCCTATCTCATTGGATCTAAAGTCATTGTCTTCACTGATCATTCAGCGTTAAAATACTTACTTGCTAAACAAGAATCCAAACCAAGACTTATTAGATGGGTTCTTTTGTTGCAGGAATTTGACATTGAAATCAAAGACAAGAAGGGTGTAGAGAACAAGGTGGCAGACCATTTATCAAGGATACCATGTGAAGAAGGAAGCACACAAAGCACACATATAAATGAGTGCTTTCCTGATGAACAACTCATGATAATTCACAAAGCACCCTGGTTTGCAGACATAGCAAACTTCAAGGCCACTGGGAGTTTGCCGTTGGAATTTAACAAGCATCAAAGGAAAAAATTGGTAAATGATGCCAAATACTTTATTTGGGACGAACCATACTTGTTCAAAAAATGTTCGGATGGCATACTCAGAAGATGCATATCAGATGAAGAAGGAAGGGAAGTCTTATGGGACTGCCATGGCTCCACTTTTGGAGGACATTTTGCAGGAGAAAGAACAGCAGCTAAGGTGTTGCAGTGTGGTTTTTATTGGCCCACTATCTTCAAAGATGCAAAGGAACTAGTGAAGCACTGCCATGAATGCCAGAAAGCGGGAAACCTGCCAAGAAGAAATGAAATGCCACAACAATTCATTCTGGAACTTGAATTGTTTGATGTATGGGGGATAGATTTCATGGGACCCTTTCCCACCTCATACTCAAATAATTACATTCTTGTGGCAGTAGACTATGTCTCCAAATGGGTTGAAGCAATAGCAACTCCAACCAATGATAATAAGGTAGTCATGAACTTCCTCAGAAAACACATTTTTTGCCATTTTGGGGTTCCAAGAGCAATCATCAGTGATGGAGGAAGCCACTTCTGCAACAAACCATTAGAGGCATTGCTTCTAAAATATGGAGTCAAACACAAGGTAGCCACACCATACCATCCACAGACAAGTGGGCAAGCCGAAATATCTAATAGGGAACTCAAAAGAATCCTGGAAAAGACTGTGGGAACTTCAAGGAAGGACTGGTCGATTAAGCTAGATGATGCTCTTTGGGCATATAGGACAGCTTTCAAAACACCAATTGGAATGTCTCCTTACCAACTAGTATATGGAAAAGCTTGCCATTTGCCACTGGAGTTGGAGCACAAGGCATTCTGGGCCTTGAAACTCTTGAACTTGGACAGCAAAGCTGCTGGAGAAAGAAGGATGTTGCAAATTCAAGAGTTGGAAGAATTCAGAGCTGAAGCTTATAAGAATGCCAAAATTTACAAAGAAAGAGCAAAGAAGAAGCATGACAGCAACATAGCCCCAAGGAAATTGGAAGAGGGACAAAAAGTATTGCTCTACAATTCTAGGCTGAAGCTATTTCCAGGGAAGCTAAAAT
This sequence comes from Arachis stenosperma, assembly GCF_014773155.1. Taxonomy (NCBI): domain Eukaryota; kingdom Viridiplantae; phylum Streptophyta; class Magnoliopsida; order Fabales; family Fabaceae; genus Arachis; species Arachis stenosperma. The sequence goes on along the minus strand of NC_080385.1, from coordinate 50,910,846 downwards.
CAAGGTGGTCTGGACCATTCCTTGTCACCAAGGTCTCCCAATATGGACAAGTAGAAATCATGGAAGAAAAGTCACAACGAACCTTCACTGTGAATGGTCAAAGACTCAAACATTACTTGGGAGATGTGGAGGAGAAGGACAAGGTTAAATATCACCTCAACTGAGGAAGCTGACCGTCAAGCTAGTGACGTTAAAGAAGCACTTGTTGGGAGGCAACCCAACCTGAGGTAATACCCCTTTGCTGTTTCTTTTATTTGTTTCAATAAAAAGGGTGAAGTAGTTTCTGTGCATTGCAAAGAATTAAGTTTGGTGTTTCACACCGAACAATGAATTCGTGGATCAATAATTCAAAGGGGAATATGTGACTCTAAGTTTGGTGTTCCACTATAAAGATCAACTAAACACAACAACCTTTGAATTATATGAAAGGAACAACCATTCTAAGCAATCACAGAAATGCTTAAAATCCTTAGCAGCAACTTCATTCCAAGGAGAACTCAAGGATTCAAAGAACAGAGAAGTAAGTAGGAGACTAAGTTTGGTGTTCACACACCAACTTAAGACTCAGACACTTGCCCATACATAGTTGAGCTAACCACTCAAGTGCTTGAGAAGCAAGCAACTTCATCACTTTTTGCAGGAAAGGAAACAAGGATCTTAGAAAGAACATGAAGCAACAACTAGGAGAAGAAGGAGAAATCAAATTGTTTCCTGGCAACAAAGAGAAAACAAGAAATTTCACAAGGTGGTGTTGTTCCTTGACCATTCTTTAAAAGGCAAACAAAAGCATGCTTGTTCTGGTTTAAACTGTAATTGTTGAATCTTTCTAGAATGTGAAGTTTTTAGTATGAGTGTCTGTTTACTGCTTTGAATAAAGTGAATGCCTAGATGTTTGGATATAACTTCACCTTCTTAAACAAATACTTGCCATGCTTGTTCTGTTTCCAAAAATAAAAGAAAAGTTTGAACAAAAGTAACTTGGCTCAATTAGTGACAAATCAAGTAGAGTTAAGTGGTGGTATGCATGCGTGATTGTTTAGTCAGATCACTGGAAATAGAGTGTAGAATTATCATTTTTTGTGTGTAGAAATTGAAAACTGTCTATGGATCTTGATGAATAAATGTCTTTGGCCATGAAAAAGAAAGAAAAAGAAGAAGAAAAAGCCACTGAAAAAGGGCAACCAAAAAGCAAAAAAAAAATTGAGAAAATAAGCTAGGCACCAATGGTTTGAACTTCTGAGACAAATGCCTGTGGTGTTTATGTATTAAGGATATGCTTGGATGAATAGGTTCTGAGGAGTGTTTCAACACTTGGTAACTTGGGTTAACTAACCCGGGATTATCAACCAAAAGTCCATTATCAAGAGCAACCTAAATACAAAACATTTAGTCACACAAAGAGGTGCTGGGCACCAATGTCTCAAGAAGAAATGTGAACTAAAATGCCTGTAGTGGATATGTGTAGTGCACTGATAAGAAAAAGAAAATGCCAAAGGCTTGTGCAACACATGACACTGAGCAAACAAGGAGCAAAGGAGCTCCAAGAAAAAAAAGAAAAACAAAGAAGGGAAAAGTGCCAAAGACACAAGAGTAACAAGAGGCCATAGCAGTGTTTGATGAATGCAATGAAAAAGTGATAATATTACCTGATAAGAATGAAAAAGTGATACTGCAACTTTCTGCATAAAACCCTTCTGATGAACTTCAAGTGCTTACTACTGTAGCCAATGTAATTGCTTTCTGTTTCATACTTTCTTCTCAAATAACTCAGGACTTGCTTAGGGACAAGCAAGTATTAAGTTTGGTGTTGTGATGCCAAGGCATCTTAGGCTAGTTTCACTAGCATTTTTCTGTTAGTTTTAGTTGTTTTATGCATTTTCTTGAGCTTAAAGTAACCAAGAATGGTTAAATGAATAACAAAGCAATGAACCATCCAAACAGTATGATTTTGATGCAAAGTCCATGAGTTTTTAGTTATATTACTTGAATGCTATGAATGGAAGATTTCTCATGAAATTTTGCAAGACTTTGATGCAATTATTTGGATGATTTCAGGGAAGAAGAGGCTAGGCAAGGAAGCAACAAAATCAATAAAGGAAGCTTGAATATCACATGTGGAGTTTAAGTTCCAGTTTAAGCTTAAACTAGAACTTAAACTACCAAGCCATATAATGCTGGAAATGGCGTTTAAGTTCCAGTTTAAGCCTAAACTGGAGCTTAAACGCCAGAATCATGAAGGCTAGGAAATGCTGGAACTGGCGTTTAACCTCCAGTTTAACCTTAAACTGGAAGTTAAACGCCAGAATGAGAATTTCACCAAGGGAGCATTTCCACGTTTAAGCTCCAGTTTAACCTTAAACTGGAGCTTAAACGTGTTCGACACAATTTCTCACCAGGAAGCATTTCCACGTTTAACCTCCAGTTTAACCTTAAACTGGAGGTTAAACGCCAGAAGTAAGAAAGGCACCAGGAGCATTTCCACGTTTAAGCTCCAGTTTAACCTTAAACTGGAGCTTAAACGTGTTCGACTATTTCTCTCCTCCAGGGTTGCTTTCTCATTTCCACGTTTAAGCTTCAGTTTAACCTTAAACTGAAGCTTAAACGTGTTCGACCCAATTGCTCCTCCAGGGTTGCTTTCTTCATTTCCACGTTTAAGCTTCAGTTTAACCTTAAACTGAAGCTTAAACGTGTTCGACATTTCACACTCCTGGGTTGCTTTCTTCCATTTCCACGTTTAAGTTTCAGTTTAACCTTAAACTGAAACTTAAACTTCAACTTAAACGCCACTTTTTGAAAGGGTTTCTGGGCCAAATATATTGAAGTTTAAGTTAGCATTTGAGCACAAACATTAACTTAAACGTATTATGGTATGAAACCCAATTGAATATTGATGAGCGGATAATTTGTACGCTTTTTGGCATTGTTTTTAGTATGTTTCTAGTAAGATTTAGTTAGTTTTTAGTATATTTTTATTAGTTTTTAGTTAAAATTCACTTTTCTGGACTTTACTATGAGTTTGTGTGTTTTTCTGTGATTTCAGGTATTTTCTGGCTGAAATTGAGGGATCTGAGCAAAAATCTGATCCAGAGACTCAAAAGGACTGCAGATGCTGTTGGATTCTGACCTCCCTGCACTCAAAGTGGATTTTCTGGAGCTACAGAAGCCCAATTGGCGCGCTCTCAACGGCGTTGGAAAGTAGACATCCTGGGCTTTCCAGCAATATATGATAGTCCATACTTTGCCCAAGATTTGATGGCCCAAACCGGCGTTCAAAGTCACCTACAGAAATTCCAGCGTTAAACGCCGGAACTGGCACCTAAATGGGAGTTAAACGCCCAAACTGGCATAAAAGCTGGCGTTTAACTCCAAGGAGAGTCTCTACACGAAAATGCTTCATTGCTCAGCCCAAGCACACACCAAGTGGGCCCGGAAGTGGATTTTTATGTCATTTACTCATCTTTGTACACCTTAGGCTACTAGTTTTCTATAAGTAGGACCTTTTACTATTGTATTAGACATCTTGGTAGCTATCTTTGAGTTTTATGCTATCTTAGATCATTTGGGAGGCTGGCCTCACGGCCATGCCTAGACCTTGTTCTTATGTATTTTCAACGGTGGAGTTTCTACACACCATAGATTGAGGTGTGGAGCTCTGCTGTACCTCGAGTATTAATGCAATTACTATTGTTCTTCTATTCAATTCCGCTTGTTCTTTGTCCAAGATATCACTTGTTCTTCAACTTGATGAAGGTGATGATCCGTGACACTCATCATCATTCTCACTCATGAACAAAGTGACTGACAACCACTCTTGTTCTACAAGCAATCAAAGCTCTAGTGAATATCTCTTGGATTCCTGATAACACGATGCATGGTTGATCGCCTGACAACCGAGTGCTCGCCTGACAAACGAGCCAGCCATTCCGTGAGATCAGAGTCTTCGTGGTATAGGCGAGAACTGATGGCGGCATTCAAGAGAATCCGGAAGGTCTAACCTTGTCTGTGGTATTCTGAGTAGGATTCAATGATTGAATGACTGTGACGTGCTTCAAACTCCTAGCAGGCGGGGCGTTAGTGACAGACGCAAAAGGATCGATGGATTTTATTCCGGCCTGACCGAGAACCGACAGCTGATTAGCCATATGCTGTGACAGAGCATGGGAACATTTTCACTGAGAGGATGGGAGGTAGCCACTGACAACGGTGAAACCCTACATGAGCTTGCCATGGAAAGGAGTAAGAAGGATTGGATGAAGACTGTAGGAAAGCAGAGAGACGGAAGGGAAGGCATCTTCATACGCTTATCTGAAGCTCTCACCAATGATATACATAAGTATCTCTATCTTTATCTTTATGTTTTATTCATTCATCATCTATACCCATGTGAGTCTGCCTGACTAAGATTTACAAGGTGACCATAGCTTGCTTCATACCAACAATCTCCGTGGGATCGACCCTTACTCGCGTAAGGTTTATTACTTGGACGACCCAGTGCACTTGCTGGTTAGTTGTGCGAAGTTGTGTTTATGCCATGGTATTGAGCACCAAGTTTTTGGAGCCATTACTAGGGATTATTTGAGTTGTAGTGATCACAATTTCGTGCACCAAGTTTTTGGCGCCGTTGCCGGGGATTGTTTGTGTATGGACAACTGACGGTTCATCTTGTTGCTTAGATTAGGTATTTTTTTTTCAGACTTCTTAAAAATGAATTCTAGTGTTTCATGATGATCTGTTGAAATCTGGCTGGCTGAAAAGCCATGTCTAATCTTATTGGACCGAGGTTTCAACTGATCATCACAATAGCTTGTTGATCTCTATCAATCTTGCTATTGGAGCAATGATCTGCTAAGGCTTGGCTGGCCATTGGCCATGTCTAGTGTTTTGGACCGAAGCTTTCTTTGAAAGCTTGGCTGGCTGTGAAGCCATGTCTAGTTCCTGGACCGGAGTCTTAGACTAGCATTGCAATGATTCCTGGAAATTCAATTTGAGAATTCTGAAACCTTTATTTTCTATTTTCATATAATTTTCGAAAAAAGCACAAAAAAAAAATTCACAAAATCATAAAAACCAAAAATATTTGATGTTTCTTGCTTGAGTCTAGTGTCTCATCTTAAGTTTGGTGTCAATTGCATACATTCATTCGTGTGTCTTAAGGATCTTCAAGTAATTCTTGATGATTTCTTACTCTGATCTTTGAATTCTTTTGACTTGAGTGTTTATGTGTCTCATATAGTGTCAGTAGTATACAAACTGCTAAGTTTGGTGTCTTGCATGCATTGTTATTTGATTCTTGTTGCATTTTGATTATTAAAAATCCAAAAATATTTTTTTAATTTGTGTCTTTTCAAGTCAATAATACAAAGAATTGAAGATTCAGAACATACTGCAGAGGAATTATACAGGAAAAGCTGGGCGTTCAAAACGCCCAGTGAAGAAGGATAGACTGGCGTTTAAACGCCAGCCAGGGTACCTGGTTGGGCGTTTAACGCCCAAAAAGGTAGCATTTTGGGCGTTAAACGCCAGAATGGATACCATTCTGGGCGTTTAACGCCAGGATGGCACAAAGGGGAAGATTTTGTTTTTCAAATCAATTTTTTTTTTCAAGTTTTCAAAGTTTTTCAAAATCAAATCTTTTTCAAATCATATCTTTTCAATCAAATGTTTTCAAAATCAATTTCTTTCTTTTTTTCAAAGATACTTACTAACAATTAATGATTTGATTGAACATTTCAAGTATGTTGCCTTTTCTGTTGAGGAAGGTTTAATGTTTGAATCATATCTTTTCTTGTTAGGCAAGTCATTAATTTTTAAAATCAAATCTTTTAAAAATTGTTTTCAAAACATATCTTTTAAAATTGTTTTCAAATCAAATCTTTTCAATCATATCTTTTTAATCACATCTTTTTCAAAATAAGTTTTCAATCGAATCTTTTTAACTTCTAATTTCAAAATCTTTTTCAAAAATCACTTGATTTCTTTTCCACTTTGAATTTTCGAAAATTATCAATCAATTTTTCAAAATGTTTTTGACATCTTTTTAATTAATTTTCGAAAATTCTCTTCCCTTCCTCCCACATCCTTCTATTTATGGAGTACTACTCCTTCTTAATGCACAATTCGAACTCTATCTAATCAAGTTCGAATTCTTCTACCTCCTTCTTCTATTTTTCTTTTCCTCTGACACCTCAAGGAATCTCTATAACTGTGACATAGAGGATTCCACATTTTCTTGTTCTCTTCTCTTTCATATGAGCAGGAGTAGAGACAAAGGCATTCTTGTTGAAGCTGACCCTGAACCTGAAAGGACCTTGAAGCGAAAGCTAAGAGAAGCTAAGGCACAACTCTCTGTAGAGGACCTAACCGAATTCTTCAAAGAAGAAGAACCCATGGCAGCCGAAAACAACAACAATGCCAACAATGCAAGGAAGGTGCTGGGTGACTTTACTGCACCTACTCCCAATTTCTATGGGAGAAGCATCTCTATCCCTGCCATTGGAGCAAACAACTTTGAGCTTAAGCCTCAATTAGTTTCTCTAATGCAACAGAATTGCAAGTTCCATGGACTTCCAATGGAAGATCCTCATCAGTTTTTAGCTGAGTTCTTGCAAATCTGTGACACAGTCAAGACTAATGGGGTTGACCCTGAGGTCTACAGACTGATGCTATTCCCTTTTGCTGTAAGAGACAGAGCTAGAATATGGTTGGACTCACAACCTAAAGATAGCCTGGACTCTTGGGAAAAGCTAGTCAATGCCTTCTTGGCAAAGTTCTTTCCACCTCAAAAATGGAGTAAGCTTAGAGTGGAAGTCCAAACCTTCAGACAGAAGGATGGAGAATCCCTCTATGAAGCTTGGGAAAGATACAAACAATTAATCAGAAAATGTCCCTCAGACATGCTTTCTGAATGGAGCATCATAGGTATTTTCTATGATGGTCTCTCTGAACTATCCAAGATGTCTTTGGATAGCTCTGCTGGAGGATCTCTTCATCTGAAGAAGACGCCTACAGAGGCTCAGGAACTAATTGAGATGGTTGCAAATAACCAATTCATGTACACTTCTGAAAGGAATCCTGTGAACAATGGAACAAGTCAGAAGAAAGGAGTTCTTGAGATTGATACTCTGAATGCCATTTTGGCTCAGAATAAGATATTGACTCAACAAGTCAATTTGATTTCTCAAAGTCTGTCTGGAATGCAAAATGCACCTGGCAGTACTAAGGATGCTTCATCTGAGGAAGAAGCTTATGATCCTGAGAACCCTTCAATGGAAGAGGTGAATTACCTAGGAGAACCCTATGGAAACACCTATAATTCTTCATGGAGAAATCACCCAAATTTCTCATGGAAGAATCAAGAGAGACCTCAACAAGGTTTCAACAACAACAATGGTGGAAGAAACAGGTTTAGCAATAGCAAACCTTTTCCATCATCTTCTCAGCAACAGACAGAGAATTCTAAGCAGAACCCCTCTGACTTAGCAACCATGGTCTCTGATCTAATCAAAACCACTCAAAGTTTCATGACTGAAACAAGGTCTTCCATTAGGAATTTGGAAGCACAAGTGGGACAGCTGAGCAAGAAAGTTACTGAACTCCCTCCTAGTACTCTCCCAAGTAATACAGAAGAAAATCCAAAAGGAGAGTGCAAAGCCATAACCATGGCCGAATCTGGAGAGGAAAGAGAGGAAGAGGACGCCACTGAGGAAGACCTCAATGGGCGTGCACCAACCTCCTCTGAGTTCCCCAATGAGGAACCATGGGAATCTGAGGCTCAAAATGAGACCATAGAGATTCCATTGGACTTACTTCTGCCCTTCATGAGCTCTGATGAGTATTCTTCCTCTGAAGAGGATGAGTATGTCACTGAAGAGCAAGTTGCTAAATACCTTGGAGCAATCATGAAGCTAAATGACAAGTTATTTGGAAATGAGACTTGGGAGGATGAACCTCCTTTGCTCACCAAAGAACTGGATGACTTGTCTAGGCAGAAATTACCTCAAAAGAGACAAGATCCTGGGAAGTTTTCAATACCTTGTACCATAGGCACCATGACCTTCAAGAAGGCTCTGTGTGACTTAGGGTCAAGTGTGAACCTCATGCCTCTCTCTGTAATGGAGAAGCTAGGGATCTTTGAGGTACAAGCTGCAAGAATCTCACTAGAGATGGCAGACAACTCAAGAAAACAAGCTCATGGACTTGTAGAGAATGTTTTGGTAAAAGTTGAAGACCATTACATCCCTACTGATTTCATAGTCCTAGAGACTGGGAGGTGCATGGATGAATCCATCATCCTTGGTAGACCCTTCCTAGCCACAGCAAAGGCTGTGATTGATGTTGATGGAGGTGAACTGATCATTAAAGTGAATGAAAAATTCTTGGTGTTTAAGGCTCAAGGATATCCCTCTGTCACCATGAAGAAGAAGCATGAAGAGCTTCTCTCAAATCAGAGACAAACAGAGCCCCCACAGTCAAACTCTAAGTTTGGTGTTGGGAGGCCACAACCAAACTCTAAGTTTGGTGTTGAACCCCCACATTCAAACTCTAAGTTTGGTGTTGGGAGGTTCCAACATTGCTCTGAGTATCTGTGAGGCTCCATAAGAGCCCTCTGTCAAGCTACTGACATTAAAGAAGCGCTTGTTGGGAGGCAACCCAATGATTATATTTTATATATTTCTCTTTGTTATTTTATGTTTTTTGTAGGTTGATGATCATAAGAAGTCACAAAATCCATTGAAAAAGCAAAAACAGAATGAAAAACAGGAAGAAAAACAGCACACCCTGGAGGAAGAATTCACTGGCGTTTAAACGCCAGTGAGGCTAGCAGTTGGGCGTTTAACGCCCAGTCTGGCACCATTCTGGGCGTTTAACGCCAGAAAGGGGCACCAGACTGGCGTTAAACGCCAGAAAAGGGCAAGAACCTGGCGTTAAACGCCAGGAATGGGCACCAGCCCGGCGTTTAACGCCAGAAATGGCTCAAAACGTGATTTTGAGCAACATTTGGTGCAGGGATGACTTTTCCTTGACACCACAGGATCTGTGGACCCCACAGGATCCCCACCTACCCCACCACCACTCTTTCTTCTTCCCCCATTCACCAATCACCTCATTACCTCTTCCCCAAAACCCCTTCACCTATCAAATCCCATCCTTCTCTTCACCACTCACATCCATCCTTCATAAAACCCCACCAACCTCACTCTTCAAATTCAAACCACTTTCCCTCCCAAACCCGCCCATAATGGCCGAACCCCATCTCCCCTCTCTCCTATAAATACCCTTCTTCACTCCTTCATTTTCACACAACCTAAACATCACTCCCCCCCTCCTTGGCCGAATACATAAGCCACCCCCCTTCTTCATCATTTCTTCTTCTTCTACTCTCTTCTTTCTTCTTTTGCTCGAGGACGAGCAAACCTTTTAAGTTTGGTGTGGTAAAAGCGTTGCTTTTTCGTTTTCCATAACCATTTATGGCATCCAAGGCCGGAGAAACCTCTAGAAAGAGGAAAGGGAAGGCAAAAGCTTCCACCTCCGAGTCATGGGAGATGGATAGATTCATCTCAAGGGTGCATCAAGACCACTTCTATGAAGTTGTGGCCTTGAAGAAGGTGATCCCCGAGGTCCCCTTTTCACTCAAAAAGGGTGAATATCCGGAGATCCGCCATGAGATCCGAAGAAGAGGTTGGGAAGTGCTTACCAACCCCATTCAACAAGTCGGAATCTTGATGGTTCAAGAGTTCTATGCCAATGCATGGATCACCAAGAACCATGATCAAAGTGTGAACCCGGATCCAAAGAATTATCTTACAATGGTTCGGGGGAAATACTTGGATTTTAGTCCGGAAAATGTAAGGTTAGCATTCAACTTGCCCATGATGCAAGGAGATGAACATCCTTACACTAGAAGGGTCAACTTTGATCAAAGGTTGGACCAAGTCCTCACAGTCATATGTGAAGAGGGCGCACAATGGAAGAGAGATTCAAGAGGCAAGCCGGTTCAATTGAGAAGGCATGATCTCAAGCCCATGGCTAGAGGATGGTTGGAGTTTATCCAACGCTCAATCATTCCCACTAGCAACCGGTCCGAAGTTACTCTAGACCGGGCCATCATGATTCATAGCATCATGATTGGAGAAGAAGTGGAAGTTCATGAGGTTATAGCCCAAGAACTCTATAAAGTGGCGGACAAGTCTTCCACCTTGGCAAGGCTAGCCTTTCCTCATCTCATTTGTCACCTCTGTTATTCAGTTGGAGTTGACATAGAAGGAGACACCCCCATTGATGAGGACAAGCCCATCACCAAGAAAAAGATGGAGCAAACAAGAGACCCCTCTCATCATGAGATCCCTGAGATACCTCAAGGGATGCACTTTCCTCCACAAGACTATTGGGAGCAAGTAAACACCTCCCTAGGAGAATTGAGTTCCAACATGGGACAACTAAGGGTGGAGCACCAAGAACATTCCATCCTCCTCCATGAAATTAGAGAAGATCAAAGAATCATGAGAGAGGAGCAACAAAGACAAGGAAGAGACATTGAGGAGCTCAAGCACTCCATAAGACCTTCAAGAGGAAGAACAAGCCGCCATCACTAAGGTGGACCCGTTCTTTAATCTCCTTGTTCTTTATTTTCTTGTTTTTCGAAAACTTATGCTTTATGTTTGTCCATGTTTGTGTCTTATGATCATTAGTGTCTTAGTGTCTATGCCTTAAAGTTATGAATGTCCTATGAATCCATCACCTTTCTTAAGAATTGTTCTTAATTGAAAAAGAAAAGAATTGCATGAATTTTGAATTTTATAACAGTTTAATTATTTTGATGTGGTGGCAACACTTTTGTCTTCTGAATGTATGCTTAAACAGTGCATATGTCTTTTGAATTTGTGGTTCATGAATGTTGGCTCTTGAAAGAATGATGAAAAAGGAGACATGTTACTGAGGATCTGAAAAATCATAAAAATGATTCTTGAAGCAAGAAAAAGCAGTGAATACAAAAAAAAAAGAGAAGAGGCGAAAAAAAAAACGAAAAAAAAGAGAAAAAGAAAGAAAAAGAAAGAAATAAAGTTGTGATCCAAGGCAATAAGAGTGTGCTTAAGAACCCTGGACACCTCTAATTGGGGACTCTAGCAAAGCTGAGTCACAATCTGAAAAGGTTCACCCAATTATGTGTCTGTGGCATGTATGTATCCGGTGGTAATACTGGAAGACAGAATGCTTTGGGCCACGGCCAAGACTCAATAAGTAGCTGTGTTCAAGAATCATCATACTTAACTAGGAGAATCAATAACACTATCTGGATTCTGAGTTCCTAAAGAAGCCAATCATTCTGAATTTCAAAGGATAAAGTGAGATGCCAAAACTGTTCGGAGGCAAAAAGCTACTAGTCCCGCTCATCTAATTTGGAGCAAAGTTTCATTGATAATTTGGAATCTATAGTATATTCTCTTCTTTTTATCTTATTTGATTTTCAGTTGCTTGGGGACAAGCAACAATTTAAGTTTGGTGTTGTGATGAGCGGATAATTTGTACGCTTTTTGGCATTGTTTTTAGTATGTTTCTAGTAAGATTTAGTTAGTTTTTAGTATATTTTTATTAGTTTTTAGTTAAAATTCACTTTTCTGGACTTTACTATGAGTTTGTGTGTTTTTTTGTGATTTCAGGTATTTTCTGGCTGAAATTGAGGGATCTGAGCAAAAATCTGATTCAGAGACTCAAAAGGACTGCAGATGCTGTTGGATTCTGACCTCCCTGCACTCGAAGTGGATTTTCTGGAGCTACAGAAGCCAAATTGGCGCGCTCTCAACGGCGTTGGTAAGTAGACATCCTGGGCTTTCCAGCAATATATGATAGGCTATACTTTGCCCAAGATTTGATGGCCCAAACCGGCGTTCAAAGTCACCTACAGAAATTCCAGCGTTAAACGCCGGAACTGGCACCTAAATGGGAGTTAAACGCCCAAACTGGCATAAAAGCTAGCATTTAACTCCAAGGAGAGTCTCTACACGAAAATGCTTCATTGCTCAGCCCAAGCACACACCAAGTGGGCCCGGAAGTGGATTTTTATGTCATTTACTCATCTTTGTACACCTTAGGCTACTAGTTTTCTATAAGTAGGACCTTTTACTATTGTATTAGACATCTTGGTAGCTATCTTTGAGTTTTATGCTATCTTAGATCATTTGGGAGGCTGGCCTCACGGCCATGCCTAGACCTTGTTCTTATGTATTTTCAACGGTGGAGTTTCTACACACCATAGATTGAGGTGTGGAGCTCTGCTGTACCTCGAGTATTAATGCAATTACTATTGTTCTTCTATTCAATTCCGCTTGTTCTTTGTCCAAGATATCACTTGTTCTTCAACTTGATGAAGGTGATGATCCGTGACACTCATCATCATTCTCACTCATGAACAAAGTGACTGACAACCACTCTTGTTCTACAAGCAATCAAAGCTCTAGTGAATATCTCTTGGATTCCTGATAACACGATGCATGGTTGATCGCCTGACAACCGAGTGCTCGCCTGACAAACGAGCCAGCCATTCCGTGAGATCAGAGTCTTCGTGGTATAGGCGAGAACTGATGGCGGCATTCAAGAGAATCCGGAAGGTCTAACCTTGTCTGTGGTATTCTGAGTAGGATTCAATGATTGAATGACTGTGACGTGCTTCAAACTCCTAGCAGGCGGGGCGTTAGTGACAGACGCAAAAGGATCGATGGATTTTATTCCGGCCTGACCGAGAACCGACAGCTGATTAGCCATATGCTGTGACAGAGCATGGGAACATTTTCACTGAGAGGATGGGAGGTAGCCACTGACAACGGTGAAACCCTACATGAGCTTGCCATGGAAAGGAGTAAGAAGGATTGGATGAAGACTGTAGGAAAGCAGAGAGACGGAAGGGAAGGCATCTTCATACGCTTATCTGAAGCTCTCACCAATGATATACATAAGTATCTCTATCTTTATCTTTATGTTTTATTCATTCATCATCTATACCCATGTGAGTCTGCCTGACTAAGATTTACAAGGTGACCATAGCTTGCTTCATACCAACAATCTCCGTGGGATCGACCCTTACTCGCGTAAGGTTTATTACTTGGACGACCCAGTGCACTTGCTGGTTAGTTGTGCGAAGTTGTGTTTATGCCATGGTATTGAGCACCAAGTTTTTGGAGCCATTACTAGGGATTATTTGAGTTGTAGTGATCACAATTTCGTGCACCAAATATCATGGTTTATGGGATTGGGCCTGAAGAATTGATAAGTCTGGAGCTTCAATTTGTTGTGTCTTGTGTCATTACTTGTTTATCACTAAGTTTGCTCAATAAATGTTACAGAATGGGATCACAGCCTCATCAGGATTATGGACCATAAACCCAAAGCAAAAGGAAATCAGGGAAAGGCCTCAAAGCCCAAGAAACACAACAGAAGCTCAATTAAGAAAGTGTATAAATAGGATAGAATTTAAGTTAGTTGGCACTTTTTTTACACGGGGAAACTTTTTGATCATTTGGCTACTTTTCATATTTTGTAATTGAATTCAGAGCTATGACTCACTAAACCCCTTTCATTGGGTTAGGGAGCTCTATTGTAATTCAATGAATCAATAATAGTTTTATCTTCTTCTTCAATCTTTTCTCTTGAATTTTGTTAGAAAGCTTCTCGATCTAATTCCATTGGGTAGTTGTCTTGGGAAAGAAACTACCCATAATTGGAATCCTTCGGAACCTTGGGAAAGGAATGGAGGATTCATGCTAGAGAAGCTTTCTCACAGTGAATTGGATTAGGGTTTGGATGGATATTGTGACATGTAATCCTACCAAATTGTGGTTCATGAAACTGTGTGGTATAATCAGTGATCGAGCATCATCTCTTCTTATGAACATTTAAACCAAGGGATTGGGAATTTGTTTATTTTTAGAGAGAATTGGTGAGCCAAGGGATTGGGATCCAATCATATAAGATTGCCAAGCAAAATTCAATGAATGCATTGGTTGAGGAAGGGATAAGACGTTTTGATTCGGAGATCTCAATATCTCCTGAAACCCAATGAATTCCCCATTTCTGATCTACCACTTTCTCTTTACACTCTGTAATTAAATTCATGCAATCACCCCCATCCCTTTTAATTTCAGCAATTTAGCTTCTCGCTCTTTAATTCATGCAATTTTACATTCCGCAATTCTCATCTAAATCTTGATTCCGCTCAACTAGAACATACTTCTAATCCGAATTGCTCACTCAACCAATCCTTGTGGGATTCGACCTCACTCTATTGTGAGTTTTTACTTGACGATAACCGGTGCACTTGCCGGAAGGAATTTTGCCGATCGTGCAATTTCCTAAATCGTAGCATATCAACTTTATGCACATCAAGATTCCATTCTGTGGAGATTTCCGGTGTGTCCATGAATTCCGCAATGAAGTCGGCCAGATATTGCGATTTAATGGCCGTCCGAGCTTCGTATTGAAGATCGAATTCGGACAACTCGACTGCCCATTGCAAGATTCTGCCCGCCAAGTTTGTTTTCTGTAAGATTCCTTTTATGGGCTGGTTGGTCCGAATTTTAATGGTGTGGGCTTGAAAGTATGGGCGAAGTCATCGTGATGTTAGTATGAGAGCATAAGCAAATTTTTCTATTTTCTGATAGTTCAGCTAAGATCCTTGTAATGCTTTGCTGATGAAGTATACGGGCTGTTGCTCGTTGTCGTCTTCTCGGACTAGCGCTGAGGCTACTGCTTGACTTCCTACTGCGAGGTATAATACGAGTGGTTATCCTTCCTATGGCCGAGTTAGGATTGGTGGCTGTCCCAGGAACTTTTTGAAATCTTGGAAGGCCTACTCGCACTCCGTTGTCCATTCGAACTTTTCATGTCGAGTATGGCCCTGCATTTGTCTGGGTTTGCCTCGATTCCTCTCTGTATGATCATAAAACCCAGGAATTTACCAACTTCTATTGCGAAGGTGAATTTTGCGGGATTGAGTCACATGCCATGTCGTCTTATAGTGTTGAATACTTGTGTCAGGTCGGATAATAACATCTCTTCGTTTTGCGTCTTTACTAGCATGTCGTCCACGTAGACTTCCATGACTTTTCCGATGTGATCCAAAAAAACCTTGTTCATTAATCTTTGGTAAGTGCTCCCGCGTTTTTAAGACCGAAGGGCATGACAATGTAGCAGTAATTTGCCTTTGGGGTTAAGAATGAGATTTTTTCTTGGTCGGGTGGGTACATTGGGATTTGGTTATATCCCGAGTATGCGTCCATAAAGGAGAGGTATTTATATCCAGAGGAGGCATCTACCAGTGCGTCGATGCTTGAGAGTGGATAAGGATCTTTTGGGCAGGCCTTGTTGAGATCGGTATAGTCAGTGCACATTCGCCACTTCCCGTTTGACTTTTTTACCAATACAACATTAGCAAGTCATAGCGGGTATTTGACTTCTCTTATGAAACTTGCTTCCAGTAGAGCTCGCACTTATTCTTCCACAACTTGAGAGCGTTCTGGTCCTAGCTTTCTATGCCTTTGTTGTACCGGCCGAGATCCTGGGTAGACTGCTAGCTTGTGGCACATTAGCTTGGGATCTATGCCTGGCATGTCTGCGGCCTTCCACGCAAAGAGGTTGACGTTCGTAGAAACTGTATGAGTGATTCTTTTATGTCTCCTTTCAGGAGTGTGCCGATATTGGTCGTTTGGTCCGGGGTATCCCCGATCTGGATTTTCTCTATTTCACCTTCAGGTTGTGGGCGGAGCTATTCCCGCCTGTGAACTCCACCGAGCTCAATTGTGTGGAATTCTTCTCCTCTGCCTCTGAGGTTTAGACTTTTGTTGTAACAGCGGCGCGCCATCTTCTTATTTGCTTTTATCGTAGCTATCCCTCTTGTAGTTGGGAACTTCATGCATAGATGCGGAGTCGAGACTATTGCACCGAGCTGATTTAACGTTGTTCGACCTATTAGGGCATTGTAGGCTGAACTTACGTCGACTACAATGTAATCTATTTTGAGTGTTCTTGACTGACTTCCTTTTCCGAAAGTTGTGTGGAGCGAGATGTATCCCATCAGTTGAACTGGGGTATCTCCTAGCCAGAACAGGCTGTCCGGATATGCTCTGAGTTTTTTTTCTTCCAGGCCAAGTTTGTCGAAGGCTGTTTTGAATAAGATATCAGTGGAGCTCCCCTGGTCTATCAACGTGCGGTGAAGATTTGCGTTTGCCAGTATAATAGTGATGACCATGGGATCGTCATGCCCTGATGCGATGCCGGATGCGTCTTCCTTGGTAAAAGTAATCGTCAGGATGTCGGGTGCTTCCTCCTTTCCTGCGACGTGATATACGTCTTTGAGATGTCTTTTGCGAGATGATTTGGAGATTCCTCCCCTGACAAATCCACCGTGTATCATGTGGACATGTCTTTCTGGCGTTCGAGATGATCACGCGGTTGGTCCGACATCTTCTGCTCTTCTTCTTTTTCTTTGCTCATCGTCATGGGTGGCCAGATATCGATCTAGTTTTCCTTCTCGTACGAGCTTTTCTATGACATTTTTTAAGTCGAAACACTCATTGGTGGAGTGCCCGTGGATCCGATGGTATTCACAATATTCGGCCCGGTTTCCTCTTCCTTTTTTGCCTTTGAGTGGCCGAGCTGGTGGTATGTTTTCCGTGTTGCAAACCTCTCTGTATACATCCGCAAGAGATACCCGAAGAGGGGTTTAATGGTGATATTTTTTATTTTTTCTCCATGTCGATCTTCCTTCTTTCTGGAATCTTTGCCTTTATCCCGGGGGGTGAATCCGACCTTCGAGGTCTCTCCTAATCGGGAGTTTTCCTCCATGTTGATGTACTTTTCTGCTCGTTCCTGCACCTCGTTCAGAGATGTGGGGTATTTCTTTGATATAGATTGACTAAAGGGCCCTTCTCGCAAGCCATTAATGAGGCCCATAATAGCGGCTTCCGTTGGTAGGTTCTGTATATCTATGCATGTCTTGTTAAATCTTTCCATGTAATTGCGAAGGGTTTTCCGTTCTCCTTGTCTGATTCCCAATAAGCTCAGAGCATGTTTAGCTTTGTCTTTTTGGATGGAGAATCTGGCCAGGAATTTTTTAGCCATGTCGTCGAAACTTGAGATGGACCTAGGAGGGAGTTTGTCGAACCATCTAATTGTTGTTTTTGTTAAAGTAGTTGGAAAGGCTTTGCAACGAACTGCATCTGAGGCGTCGGTGAGGTATATTCTGCTTCTGAAATTGCTGAGATGATGGTCGGGATCTGTAGTGCCATCGTATAAGGTCATGTCTGAGAGTTTAAAGTCCTTTGGGATTTTCGTCTTCATGATTTGCTTGTTGAGTGGGTCTTGCTCCTTGCGGGAGCTATCTTTGGGAGTGGATCGGCTAGCTTTAGTCTTGACATCGGCTTCAAGTTTTAGGAGTTTGTTCTCCAATTCCCGGCGTCGCCTTATTTCCCTTTGTAGGTCTTTCTCAGCCACTCGTTGACGTAGGGCTTCTTCTTCAAGTTGTTTTAACCGGTCTTGAAATGCATCCATGGCTCCCTCGTTTGGGGAGTTCTTCTTGTTGTTGATTTGGGAAGTATCTTTTGGTGTGGTGTCCGCGGTTTTATGCAGCGTTCTTTCCTTTAGATTTGAAGTGTGGTCGTTGTCATGGTCGTCCGCCATGGTGATGGGATGACTTCAGGTTCCCAGGCAACGGCGCCAATGTTCCGAGAGTTACCTAAAACTGTAGGTCAATCTCGGATGAGATCTTCTATTCTGGTCGGAGTTGTTATGTCTGACCTGTTTGACTTAATGGTGGTGCCGATCCTTCATCCCCAGAGGGTAGGGGGTACCTGCAAGGGACTCCGATGCTTAAGTTAGTAAAGGTATTAAGCAGGTATTGAGTAGAATCAGAGTATGAGTTATACCTGGGTGCTCCAGTGTATTTATAATGGTGTAGAGTGACCTCTTTAGATGAGATAAGTTAGTTATCTTTATCTTATTTTACCTTATCTTATCTTTGACTGGGGTCGTCCTCGCATCTTCAAGGGAACCGCCCTTCTCTCTGTAGGCTTGGGCTGCCTTTGGATTTTGGGTCGTGTTCCTTTGTTTGGGCCCTTTATTCGGCTTTCCTGGTAGTTTGGCCGAGCTCTTTGAGAAGAGGTCGGGTTGTCCTGACCTAAGGAGGTCCATCGCTTTGTTGGTAGAACATCCCGGGTTAGACAGCTCGACCCAGGGTATGAATAGTTTCTTTGCTTAGTGACTTTGGGCTTTGTTGGTTATATATTCACGAATAAACTTGTTTTTGTTTCCTTCTAATTGAGCTACTGATTCTTTGATTTATGACCTGCAACACTTAACCAAACACATTTGTTCATACCCTGGGTCGAGCTGTCCGACTCGGGATGTTCGACAGACAAAGCGACCGACCTCTTCAGGTCAGGACAACCTGACCTCTTCCCAAAGAGCTCGGTCAAGTCCCCAGAAAGCCCAAAGAAGGGCCCAAATAGAGGAACACGCCCCAAATCCTAAGGCGGCCCAAGCCTACAGAGAGAAGGGCGGTTCCCTTAAAGATAAAGATGACCTCACTTAGAGATAAGATAAAGATAAGATAAGATAACTAACTTATCTTATCCACAGAAGGCCACATCTCACCATTATAAATACACTGGAGCACCCAGGTATAACTCATACTCTGATTCTACTCAATACCTGCTTAATATCCTTGCTAACTTAAGCATCGGAGTCCCTTGCAGGTACCCCCCACCCTCCGGGGATGAAGGATCAGCAGCACTTTCAGTCCCACAAGTCGGATATACCAGCTCCGGCCGCTATACACCCGCCGGACACGTCGGCTCCGACCAGTACAGAAGATCTCGACCGAGATCGACCTATAGTTTCAGGTAACCCTCGAAACAACATTCAAAACTAATTAATCACCCAATAAAATAATGTTTGTCATCATCAATTAAGTTAGTTATTTTCTTAACTCAACAATCTCCCCCTTGATGACAAACATAATTCTAACATAAATCAAAAGGAATTGAATTTGAATAAAGTTAAGGAACTTCCCTTTGAGTGATATCACTTGTTTTCGTGTTGCTCCCCCTCTTCTTTTCAAGAGTTGCTCCCCTTAGATTTGAGCTCATCTCTTCCTTCCTATTTACATTATTCTTATAGAGGACACTATGAAGTACAACACTCAATTCTTCTTGACTAAGGGATTGTACACAAACAGCAATTAAAAACCAGCATAATACTGAACAGATCATAACAGCAATTTTAACAAATGTCCAGTTCAAGACTGCTCAAAAATTAAACAAAACAGAGCATCAATGACTAATAATGGCAAAACAGCAACAAATCATTTAAAGCAGCCATAGTTCACAACAGCACTAAAATTAGCAAAATGCAGCAGCAAAATTTGCAAAATATGGCAGCAAGTAAGCAATAATTCACCAGCACAACATAAAGTTCAAATGACTTAAAGTCATCCAAGTTCAGTTCACAAACAGGTCATCCAATAGTTCAGTTCACAAACAAGTCAAACAGGTTTCAGTTCATAAACACAAGTCAATTAACAAACATAAGACTAATCAAAACTAATATCCAATAATCTCAGTAAGTCTTATGTCTTATCAAGCCTCATATATGCATTTTTCTCCTTTTTTTAAATCAAGGTGAGAAAAATAAAACAAAAATAGAACCTGCAAAAGAGTGTGTTAGAGACATGTAAGAACTAAATGTTGCGTCTTGAAATAAAAAAATTTGGAAGAGAAATAAAGATCATATTTCAACCAGTAACACCATAGTGATATAACAAAACTCACAATGTGCAAAGGCCAATTGATGAGCGGATAATTTATACGCTTTTTGGCATTGTTTTCAGTATGTTTTTAGTAGATTTTAGTTAGTTTTTATTATATTTTTATTAGTTTTTATTTAAAATTCACTTTTCTGGACTTTACTATGAGTTTGTGTGTTTTTCTGTGATTTCAGGTATTTTCTGGCTGAAATTGAGGGACCTGAGCAAAAATCTGATTCAGAGGCTGAAAAAGGACTGCAGATGCTATTGGATTCTGACCTCCCTGCACTCGAAGTGGATTTTCTGGAGCTACAGAAGCCCAATTGGCGCGCTCTCAATTGCGTTGGAAAGTAGACATCCTAGGCTTTCCAGCAATGTATAATAGTCCATACTTTGCCCGAGATTTGATGGCCCAAACCGGCGTTGCAAATCAGCTTCAGAATTCCCGGCGTTTAACGCTGGAACTGGCACAAAAATTGGAGTTAAACGCCCAAACTGGCATAAAAGCTAGCGTTTAACTCCAGAAAAAGTCTCTACACATGAAAGCTTCAATGCTCAGCCCAAGCACACACCAAGTGGACCCCGGAAGTGGATTTTTACGTCATTTACTTATTTCTATATATCCTAGGTTACTAGTTCACTATTAATAGGACCTTTTGACATTGTATCTCTACCTCATGACACTTAACACGTTTCTTATTGTATCTTCTATGGCATGAGTGATGATTAGATTTTTGACGGTATAGAATTTCATAAATGAATTCTCGTTGCAAGTATAGTTTCCAAACCAATCAAAAATTCTTTCATACAAAAGATTATTTGTCACTAGTACAAACCCCTAAAATTAATAACCGAAGTATTTAAATCTCGGGTCGTTCTCCCTAGGAATTACAATAAAGTGTCTTGTTATTGGTTTGAGTTGTTTTGGGGTTTTGATAAGAGGCATGAAAGTAAATGGCAATGAAAATAAACTAACAACTATAAAAGGCTCTTGGCAAGGTATTAAAATTAGAAGTCCTATCCTAGTTATCCTTCTCAATTGTGATGAGAATTGTTCATTGCTACCACTTAGTTAACCCTTACTAAATAAAGGAAAGTCAAGTGGATGAATTAACTTGAGCCACAAGTCCTAGCCAACTCCCAAGGAAAGACTAGCTTTAGTGCACTCCAAACCAATTAGCAATCTCTCCAATTATCAATCAACAAAGGAATTAGATAACTCAAGTGTCACTAATTACTCTACCTAGGCCAAGAGGAACAAAATCTACACTAAAACTAAAAGAGACATTTCAACAAACACATAAAGTGCAATAGAAGTAAACATTATTAAATGCAAGAATTAAAGGAATCTACAACTACAAAAACAAGAGATCAACAATAGAAAAGCAAAGAAGACACATTTAGTATGAATTACCTCTTATTGAATTGGAAGAATATAGAAGGAACAATACTAGATCTACAACAAAATATAAGAACAATATAAAGGAAATTACAACAAAAGAGTAGAAGAAGATGAATGTAGCAACAAAGAATTGAGAGGTAGAAGTAGAAGAAGATGAATAAAATCTAGATCTAAGAACTAATCCTAATCCTAATCCTAGAGAGAAGTGAGAGCTTCTCTCTCTAGAAACTACTTCTAAACTAATCCTAAACTAATGGTAACTAACTTCTAAAGTATGAGAGTATATTGATTCCCCTTCAATCCTTGGCTTAAATAGCATCAAAAATGAGTTGGATTGGGCCCACAAGGCTTCTAAAATCGCTGGCCACATGTTGCATTAAGTGGGTCATGTGCCACCATCGGCGCGTCCGCGTACCGTGCGCGTGCGCGCCACCATACGTGTAGCAACTATGGCAAATCTTATATCGTTTCGAAGCCCCGGATGTTAGCTTTCTAACCCAACTGGAACCGCATCATTTGGACCTCTGTAGCTCAAGTTATGATCGTTTAAGTGCGAAGAAGTCGGCTTGACAGCTTTCCGGTTCTTTCATTTCTTCATGAGTTCTCCAACTTTTCATGCTTCTTTCTTCATTCCCTTGATCCAATCTTTGCCTCCTAAACCTTAAATCACTTAACAAACATATCAAGGCATCTAATGGAATCAAGGAGAATTAGATTTAGCTATTTTAAGTCTTAAAAAGCATGTTTTCACTCTTAAGCACAATTAAGGGAGAAGTTATAAAACCATACTATTTCATTGGATAAATGTGGGTAAAAGGTCATAAAATCTCTTAAAATCAATACAAGATAAACCGTCAAAACGGGGTTTATCAATGAGTCTCTAAACCCCATGGTTGGGGGTGAGGAGCTCTACTGTGTCTTGATGGATTAATACAATTACTACTGTTTTTCATTCAATCATGCTTGCTTCTATTCTAAGATATCACTTGTTCCTAAACCTGATGAATGTGATGATCCGTGACTGATGAGCGGATATTTTATACGCTTTTTGGGGGTAATTTCATGTAGATTTTAGTATGTTTTAATTAGTTTTTAGTAGAATATTATTAGTTTTTAGGCAAAAATCATATTTCTGGACTTTACTATGAGTTTGTGTGTTTTTCTGTGATTTTAGGTATTTTCTGGCTGAAATTGAGGGAGCTAAGCAAAAATCTGAGTTAGGCTGAAAAAGGACTGCTGATGTTGTTAGATTCTGACCTCCCTGCACTCGAAATAGATTTTCTGGAGCTACAGGAGTCCAATTGGCGCGCTCTCAACAGCGTTGGAAAGTAGACATCTAGGGCTTTCCAGCAATATATAATAGTCCATACTTTGCGCGAAGATAGACGACTTAAACTGGCGTTCAACACCAGTATCATGCTGCTTTCTGGCGTCCAGCGCCAAAAACAGGTTACAAGCTGGAGTTTAACGCCAGAAACAGGTTACAACCTGGCGTTGAACGCCCAAAACAGCCCCAGGCACGTGAGAAGCTTAAGTCTCAGCCCCAGCACACACCAAGTGGGCCCCAGAAGTGGATTTCTGCACTATCTATCATAGTTTACTCATTTTCTGTAAACCTAGGTTACTAGTTTACTATTTAAACAACTTTTAGAGATTTACTTTGCACCTCATGACATTTTCAGATCTGAATTTTATACACTTTGACGGCATGAGTCTCTAAACTCCATTGTTGGGGGTGAGGAGCTCTGCAGCGTCCTGATGAATTAATGCAATTACTTCTGTTTTCCATTCAAACACGCTTGTTCTTATCTAAAGATGTTCATTCGTGCTTAATTAAGGAGAAGGTGATGATCCGTGACACTCATCACCTTCTTCAACCCATGAACGTGTGCCTGACAACCACCTCTGTTCTACATCAGATTGAATGAGTATCTCTTAGATTCCTTAATCAGAATCTTCGTGGTATAAGCTGGATTGATGGCGGCATTCATGAGAATCCGGAAAGTCTAAACCTTGTCTGTGGTATTTCGAGTAGCATTCTGGGATTGGATGGCTGTGACGAGCTTCAAACTCCTAAAGGCTGGGCGTTAGTGACAAACGCAAAAGAATCATTGGATTCTATTCCAACCTGATTGAGAACCGACAGATGATTAGCCGTGCTGTGACAGAGCATTTGGACCGTTTTCACTGAGAGGATGGGAAGTAGCCATTGACAACGGTGACACCTTACATAGAGCTTGCCATGGAAGGAACCTTGCGTGTGGGAAGAGGATTACAAGAGAAAAGCTGAAATGAAGCAGACGAAGCATCTCCAAAACTCCAACATGTTCTTCATTAATAAAGTAACAATTACTTATTCCAAACACTTTTACTTCTTACAATTAAATCCAAATAACCTTATTGACATCCTGACTAAGATTAATAAAATAAACATAGATTGCTTCAAACCAATAATCTCCGTGGGATCGACCCTTACTCACGTAAGGTATTACTTGGACGACCCAGTGCACTTGCTGATTAGTTGTACGGATTGCAAATTCGTGCACCAAGTTTTTGGCGCCGTTGCCGGGGATTGTTCGAGTTTGAACAACTAAAGGTTTATTTTATTTCTTAGATTAGGAATAGTTTATTTTTGTTGTTATAGAGTCATTAAATTCTGATAGGATAATTTCTTTTTAAAAATTTTTCAAAAATATTATTTTTCTTTACCAATTTTAATCTTTTTCGTGAGTTTAGTGTCTTGTTCTAAGTTTGGTGTCAATTGTATATTTTATATTTTTCCTTTAAATTTTTGAATTTGTGTTTTTTTTTGTTCTTCATTGATCTTTAAGTTGTTCTTGTTTATTTTTCTTGTTTGATCTTGAGTTTTTCTTGTTCTGTGTCTTTTCTTGTTTTTCTTGTGCTAATCCAAAGCATTAGTCTTCCAAAAGAAATATACTTATTCAGAACAATTGTTACATTTTCTGCCCAATTGGCTAGAGCGTTGGTCTATGTTCATGGTAATTGGGTATCTTTATTTCAAAACTTCTTTTAAAAATAATTTTTCTTGATTTAATCTTGTGCCAAACTTTAAGTTTGGTGTTTTATTGTTAATTTTTCTTCAATTTTCGAAAATTTAGTGAAGTTTTCTAAAAATTTTAAGTTTGGTGTTCTTTCTTTTGTTCTTGGTGTTCTTGTGAATCTTCAAGGTGTTCTTGAGTCTTTCTTGTGTTTTGATCTTAAAATTTTTAAGTTTGGTGTTCCTTGGTGTTTTCCCTCCAAAATTTTCGAAAATAAGGAGCATTAGATCTAAAAATTTTAAGTCTTGTGTCTTTTATGTGTTTTTCTCTTTCATCATAAAATTCAAAATTCAAAAAAAATATATCTTTTATAACTAATTTTAAACTATATTTTCGAAATTTTTATATAAAAATTCAGATTTCAATTTCAAAATTTTTCAATTTTTATCTTTTTAAGTTTTAAAAAAAAAGGGAGATATTTTAATATATATTTTATTACCTTTTTCAAAAATATCCTAACCACTTTCTCTTTTTCATCAAATTTTTCAAAAATCTTCATAAGCTTTTTCAAATTTTTATAAATTTTAATTTTTAATTTTCTTTCTTTATTGATTTTATTTTTATTTCGGTTTTTGTCTTATTTTATTATTTCGAAAATTATTCTTATAATAAAATAGACAATATCAACATCTATACCATCTCCCTTGCTCCATCATGGAACTAAGTAGAAATGAACAGTCCAGGAGGACTCTGGGGTCATATGCTAATCCCACTACTGCTTCATATGGGAGTAGTATATGTATACCCTCCATTGGAGTTAGTAGCTTTGAGTTGAATCCTCAGCTCATTATCATGGTGCAGCAAAGCTGCCAGTATTCCGGTCTTCCACAAGAAGAACCTACAGAGTTTCTGGCACAATTTTTACAAATTGCTGACACAGTACATGATAAGGAAGTAGATCAGGATGTCTACAGATTATTACTGTTTTCATTTGCTGTAAAAGATCAAGCTAAGAGGTTGTTAAATAACCAACCTAAGAACAGCATAAAGACATGGAAACAGCTGTCAGAAAAATTCCTAAATCACTATTTTCCTCCAAAACGGATGACACAGCTAAGGCTAAGCATCCAAGGCTTCAAACAATGAGATAATGAATCCCTTTATGATGCCTGGGAGAGATACAGAGAGATGCTAAGAAAATGCCCCTCTGAGATGTTTTCAGAGTGGGTGCAATTAGACATCTTCTACTATGGGCTTACAGAAAAAGCTCAGATTTCTCTAGATCACTCAGCTGGTGGATCTATACATATGAGAAAAACAATTGAAGAAGCTCAAGAGCTTATTGATACAGTTGCCAGAAATCAGCATCTGTACCTAAGCAGTGAATCTTCCATGAAAGAAGAAGCTAAAATAGTAACTGCTGAACCCAGTCCTGTAGATCAGGCTAATGAATTCAATCAACAGCTGGATTTTCTAACTCAGCAGCTAGCCGAATTCAAGGAAATACTACAGGAAATAAGAATGGGTAACAGGAATATGGAAGTACAGTTAAAGCAAACAGAAAAGCAATTGTCAAAACAAATAATAGAAAAATGCCAAGCAGTTCAATTAAGAACTGGGAAAACATTAAATACCTCACTTCAAAGCAGCAGGAAGCCAAGAAATGAACAAATGGCTACTCAAAATCCCTCTGAGGACAATCAGAGCCCAGAGAGGAATAATGCTGGCGCTGAACGCCCAGACCATGCTCATTCCTGGCGTTCAACGCCAGAAACAAGCATGAATCCGGCGTTGAACGCCCAAAGGGAGCACAGTTCTGGCGTTCAGACGCCAGTAACAGATAAGGAGTTGGCGTCTAACGCCACTCTAGCTTCCACCCCTGGCATTCAAACGCCAGTGGGGGATCAGTCACATACAAGTGCTGATAACAACCCTTCTAAAAAGGCTTCCCAACCCTTCTTCTACAGGTAATAAACCTGCAGCAACTAAGGTTGAGGAATACAAAGCCAAAATGCCTTATCCTCAAAAACTCCGCCAAGCGGAACAGGATAAGCAATTTGCCCGCTTTGCAGACTATCTCATGACTCTTGAAATAAAGATTCCGTTTGCAGAAGCACTTGAGCAAATACCCTCTTATGCCAAGTTCATGAAAGAGATCTTACGTCATAAGAAGGATTGGAGGGAAACTGAAAAAGTTTACCTCACTGAAGAATGTAGTGCAGTTATCCTGGAAAGCTTACCTGAGAAGCTTAAGGATCCCAGAAGCTTTATGATACCATGCACATTAGAGGGTACTTGTACTAAGCAGGCTCTATGTGATCTTGGGGCAAGTATCAACTTAATACCTACATCTATTATCACAAAGCTTGGTTTGACTTCTTAAGTCAAACCAACCCGGATATGTCTTCAACTTGCTGATGGCTCCATTAAATACCCATCAGGCGTGATTGAAGACATGATTGTCAAGGTTGGGCCATTTGCCTTTCCTACTAACTTTGCGGTGCTGGAAATGGAGGAGCACAAGAGTGCAACTCTCATTCTAGGAGACCTTTCCTAGCAACTGGCCGAACCCTCATTGACGTCCAAAAAGGGGAAGTAACCCTGAGAGTCAATGAGGAGGAGTTCAAATTGAATGTTGCCAAAGCCATGCAACATCCAGACACCCCAGATGACTGCATGAGTGTTGATATCATTGACTCTCTGGTAAGAGAGGTCAATATGGCTGAGAGTCTCGAATCAGAGCTAGAGGACATCTTTAAAGATGTTCAGCCTGATTTGGAGGAATTAGAGAGAATAATAGAACCTCTGAAAATCCCTCAGGAATAGGAGAAACCTCCCAAACCCGAGCTCAAACCATTACCACCATCCCTGAAATATGCATTTCTAGGAGAAGGTGATACCTTTCCTGTAATCATAAGCTCTACCTTAGAGCCACAGGAAGAGGAAGCACTAATTCAAGTGCTAAGGACACACAAGACAGCTCTTGGGTGGTCCATCAGTGATCTTAAGGGCATTAGCCCAGCCAGATGCATGCACAAGATCCTATTGGAGGGTGACGCCAAGCCAGTGGTCCAACCACAAAGGCGGCTGAATCCAGCCATGAAGGAAGTTGTGCAGAAGGAGGTCACTAAATTACTAGAGGCTGGGATTATTTATCCTATTTCTGACAGCCCCTGGGTAAGCCTTGTCCAAGTCGTCCCTAAGAAGGGAGGCATGACAGTGGTTCATAATGAAAAAAATGAACTGGTTCCTACAAGAACAATTACAGGGTGGCGTATGTGTATTGATTATAGAAGGCTCAATACAGCCACCAGAAATGATCATTTTCCTTTACCATTCATAGACTAGATGCTAGAAAGACTAGCAGGTCATGAATACTACTGCTTCCTGGATGGATATTCAGGTTATAATCAAATTGCAGTAGATCCCCAGGATCAAGAGAAAATGGCATTCACATGCCCATCTGGAGTATTTGCATACAGAAGGATGCCATTTGGCTTGTGCAATGCACCTGCAACCTTTCAAAGGTGCATGCTCTCTATCTTCTCTGATATGGTAGAGAAGTTTCTGGAAGTCTTCATGGATGACTTTTCAGTATTTGGAGACTCATTCAGCTCCTGCCTTAACCATTTAGCACTTGTTCTGAAAAGATGCCAAGAGACCAACCTAGTTTTAAACTGGGAAAAATGTCACTTTATGGTGACTGAAGGGATTGTCCTTGGGCATAAAATTTCAAATAAGGGAATAGAGGTGGATCAAGCTAAAGTTGAAGTAATTGAAAAATTACCACCACCTGCCAATGTTAAGGCAATCAGAAGCTTTCTGGGGCATGTAGGATTCTATAGGAGGTTTATAAAGGATTTTTCAAAAATTGCAAAACCTCGGAGCAATCTGCTAGCTGTTGACACGCCATTTGTGTTTGACACAAAGTGTCTGCAGGCGTTTGAGACCCTGAAAGCTAAGCTGGTCATAGCACCAGTTATTTCTGCACCAGACTGGACATTACCCTTTGAACTAATGTGTGATGCCAGTGACCATACCATTGGTGCAGTATTGGGACAGAGGCATAACAAGCTTCTGCATGTCATTTATTATAACTCACCGGCAAGTGTACCGGGTCGCATCAAGTAATAATAACTCACATGAGTGAGGTCGATCCCACAGGGATTGAAGGATTGAGCAATTTTAGTTTAGTGGTTGATTTAGTCAAGCGAATCAAGTATTGGTTGAGTGATTTGTGTTCAACAGGAAGTAAATAACAGTAAATGTAAAGGGGGAAGGGTAGAATTGCAGAAATTAAAAGAAACTGAAAGTAAAAGGACTGAATCTTAAAGAACAAGAAAGTAAATGACTGAAACTTAAAGTGCAAGAAATGTAAATTGTAGTAACTTAAATTGCAAGGAATATAAATTGCTTGAATGTAAAAGGGATTTGAGGACAGGGATTTCAGAATTTAAGCAAGAGAACGTGAATTGCAACAATCAATAGAGCAGAAATTGAATTAGAAGCAATTAGGATTCAAACAGTAAGGAAATTAAATGCAGCAAAGGTTCACAGAAGAACCAAGAGTAAATTGAGACCTCAGGACTCCAGAGACTAGGTAGCTAAGCCTAGATCTCAATTGCCTTCCCAGATCTAAGGTCACAAAGCAATTAACAAGAAATTGAAGAAGAAGCAGTAAAGGAAATGTGTTTGAATCCAATTATGCAGAAATGAAATCAAAGAGATTTTGAATGGAGATTGAGACAGAATTTCCTCAATTCTTCACACCCAAAACTCAAAACAAGAAAAGTAAAAGTGCCCAAGCAAGAACGAGGAAGAAGAGAGATCAATTCTCCTCCCCAATTCTCTGAAATCTTAGTGAAGTCACCAAGAGAAGTTGCCAAGTTCAAAGCTCCCAAGGAAATGTTAAATTCAAAAATCAAATAAAAGGTAAAATGTAAAAGTGAAAGTAAAGGTGAAAGTCAAAGTCCTAATTCAAACAAACTCTCCTTTTATACACTTTCTATCTCTTGGATCTTGGGATTTGGATGGGCTTTTGATTTGGTGAAGAAGATGAATTTATGGATTTTTAATCCAATTTTAGCCATGAAGGATTGCTTCCAGGAGGCTGCCCTGCCCTTGTGGAGGGCAGGGCAGAATTTGGTGCGTGCGGCTATGGTGCGGGAGTGATGCGTTGGTGTGCGCTGCAGGATGCTGCCCTGCCCTCCGCAAAAAAGTTTGGTGCGCCAGATTGGTGCCTTGGTGCGCTGCTGATGCTGCCGAATGGTGCTCTTGGTGCGCCAGGTTGGTGCGCCTGTGTGCCACAACAAAATGCTGCCCTGCCCTCGCGGAAGGCAGGGCAGTGTTTCCAAACTGAAGTCCCGCGTTCGAAACATGGTTGCAATGCACACTACTCATTTTCCTTGGCTTTCTTGGCACCATAATCAAGCTTAGTTCCTTGCTTCTTCCTTGTTCCGTGTTCGACTGTTGTGGCATGCAATGGTGAACTTTTTCTTTGAATTTTTCCTTTTGGAGAGCCCGATACTGCCCTTGTGGA